>NW_027556646.1:2500-5000 GCF_964204865.1 Styela clava
TGCCTTCCTTGGATGTGGTAGCCGTTTCTCAGGCTCCCTCTCCGGAATCGAACCCTGATTCCCCGTTACCCGTTATCACAAAGGTAGGCACGTAGCGTACCTTCGACAGTTGATAGGGCAGACACTTGAATGATACGTCGTCGGTGCAGAGACCGTACGATCCGCGTGGTTATCCAGAGTCATCAAACGTCACAGGACGAACCCGGTCGGTTTTGATCTGATAAAAGCGCGCCTCCCGAAGTCGGCGCTTAATGCATGTATTAGCTCTAGAATTACCACAGTTATCCACTTCGCTTACGAGACCAAATAAACCAAGACTGATTTAATGAGCCATTCGCAGTTTCGCTTTACGAGAACTCGTACTTGCACCTGCATGGCTTAATCTTTGAGACAAGCATATCACTACTGGCAGGATCAACCAGATAGCTGCGACAGCTGCGCTCGGCCCTTGCTGGGCCGCCCGGCGCGTGCTCGTCGCATTCGTTTAAGACCGAGGCGATCGCCTGCGGCCGTACTCAGCTTCGACAGTCGCTGGCCGCGACGTCCACGCTCTCGCCGGCAGTGCCAGGCGGAGCGATTTGCGTTTTTTTCTTTGCTCGCCCTCTCTCGGGCTCGATCCATTCAGTTTCGCACAAACAAGAGCTCTGCCGGCCGCCTGCAGCGGTGCCTAAAACCCGGGCATAACAATGCGACCGTTCTGCTAGGCCGACAAGCGCTCAAGCCAGACGCTCGATCGAACGCCCCCTACATATTAGTCGAGACAACGGCTCGCTCATTAGCATCGCGTTTGTACTTTAACTTTTTTCGGCTCGGCTTCTTTCGACGCCGATGCCGGCGACGCAGCACTCTCTCGCCCGCCAGCCACCGAGAAAAGGGTGCGCTCCGACCGGCCCCGCACCGCTCTTTCTTGGCTCATTCGAAATTACTGTCTTTCGCTCTGACATGCCTTACCTAGGGTTAGGTTAGTATGCTTGCACGTTTGTACTTTAACTTTTTTTGGCTCGGCTTCTTTCGACGCCGATGCCGGCGACGCAGCACTCTCTCGCCCGCCAGCCACCGAGAAAAGGGTGCGCTCCGACCGGCCCCGCACCGCTCTTTCATGGCTCATTCGAAATTACTGTCTTTCGCTCTGACATGCCTTACCTAGGGTTAGGTTAGTATGCTTGCACGTTTGTACTTTAACTTTTTTTGGCTCGGCTTCTTTCGACGCCGATGCCGGCGACGCAGCACTTTCTCGCCCGCCAGCCACCGAGAAAAGGGTGCGCTCCGACCGGCCCCGCACCGCTCTTTCTTGGCTCATTCGAAATTACTGTCTTTCGCTCTGACATGCCTTACCTAGGGTTAGGTTAGTATGCTTGCACGTTTGTACTTTAACTTTTTTCGGCTCGGCTTCTTTCGACGCCGATGCCGGCGACGCAGCACTCTCTCGCCCGCCAGCCACCGAGAAAAGGGTGCGCTCCGACCGGCCCCGCACCGCTCTTTCATGGCTCATTCGAAATTACTGTCTTTCGCTCTGACATGCCTTACCTAGGGTTAGGTTAGTATGCTTGCACGTTTGTACTTTAACTTTTTTTGGCTCGGCTTCTTTCGACGCCGATGCCGGCGACGCAGCACTCTCTCGCCCGCCAGCCACCGAGAAAAGGGTGCGCTCCGACCGGCCCCGCACCGCTCTTTCATGGCTCATTCGAGTTTACTGTCTTTCGCTCTGACATGCCTTACCTAGGGTTAGGTTAGTATGCTTGCACGTTTGTACTTTAACTTTTTTCGGCTCGGCTTCTTTCGACGCCGATGCCGGCGACGCAGCACTCTCTCGCCCGCCAGCCACCGAGAAAAGGGTGCGCTCCGACCGGCCCCGCACCGCTCTTTCTTGGCTCATTCGAAATTACTGTCTTTCGCTCTGACATGCCTTACCTAGGGTTAGGTTAGTATGCTTGCACGTTTGTACTTTAACTTTTTTCGGCTCGGCTTTTTTCGACGCCGATGCCGGCGACGCAGCACTCTCTCGCCCGCCAGCCACCGAGAAAAGGGTGCGCTCCGACCGGCCCCGCACCGCTCTTTCATGGCTCATTCGAGTTTACTGTCTTTCGCTCTGACATGCCTTACCTAGGGTTAGGTTAGTATGCTTGCACGTTTGTACTTTAACTTTTTTCGGCTCGGCTTCTTCCGACGCCGATGCCGGCGACGCAGCACTCTCTCGCCCGCCAGCCACCGAGAAAAGGGTGCGCTCCGACCGGCCCCGCACCGCTCTTTCTTGGCTCATTCGAAATTACTGTCTTTCGCTCTGACATGCCTTACCTAGGGTTAGGTTAGTATGCTTGCACGTTTGTACTTTAACTTTTTTCGGCTCGGCTTCTTTCGACGCCGATGCCGGCGACGCAGCACTCTCTCGCCCGCCAGCCACCGAGAAAAGGGTGCGCTCCGACCGGCCCCGCACCGCTCTTTCTTGGCTCATTCGAAATTACTGTCTTTCGCTCTGACATGCCTTACCTAGGGTTAGGTT
>NW_027556646.1:20000-22500 GCF_964204865.1 Styela clava
GTTGATGACTTGCGCTTACTGGGAATTCCTCGTTCAAGGGAAACAATTGCAAGTCCCTATCCCAATCACGAATGAGGTTCAACGGGTTACCCGGACCTTTCGGCCTAGGTTAGACACTCGCTGCTTCACTCAGTGTAGCGCGCGTGCGGCCCCGGACATCTAAGGGCATCACAGACCTGTTATTGCTCAATCTCGTGTGGCTAAACGCCACTAGTCCCTCTAAGAAGTTAGACGCCGACCGAGAAGGTCGCGTAACTATTTAGCATGCCAGAGTCTCGTTCGTTATCGGAATTAACCAGACAAATCGCTCCACCAACTAAGAACGGCCATGCACCACCACCCACAGAATCAAGAAAGAGCTCTCAATCTGTCAATCCTACCTGTGTCCGGGCCGGGTGAGTTTCCCCGTGTTGAGTCAAATTAAGCCGCAGGCTCCACTCCTGGTGGTGCCCTTCCGTCAATTCCTTTAAGTTTCAGCTTTGCAACCATACTTCCCCCGGAACCCAAAGACTTTGGTTTCCCGGAAGCTGCCGGAAAGGTCGTCAT
This sequence comes from Styela clava, assembly GCF_964204865.1. Classification (NCBI taxonomy): domain Eukaryota; kingdom Metazoa; phylum Chordata; class Ascidiacea; order Stolidobranchia; family Styelidae; genus Styela; species Styela clava. Next base: position 20,547 of record NW_027556646.1, read on the forward strand.
GGTAACGCCTCCCGATCGCTAGTTGGCATCGTTTATAGTCAGAACTAGGACGGTATCTGATCGTCTTCGAACCTCTGACTTTCGCTCTTGATTAAAGAAAACATTCTTGGCGAATGCTTTCGCAGTAGTTCGTCTTCCGCCGATCCAAGAATTTCACCTCTAACGGCAGAGTACGGACGCCCCCGTCTGTCCCTCTTAATCATTACCTCGTGCTCCGAAAACCAACAAAATAGAACCGAGGTCCTATTCCATTATTCCATGCAACACTATGCAGGCGAACAGCCTGCTTTGAACACTCTAATTTTTTCAAAGTAAACTTATCGGCCACCGCCGACACTCAGTCAAGAGCACCGACGGAGAACCGAAGGTGAGGCGAACGCAACCAGTGACACGCCTTGCGACGGACCGGCGGCGCTCGCCCAAAATCCAACTACGAGCTTTTCAACCGCAACAACTTTAGCATACAATGTTGGAGCTGGAATTACCGCGGCTGCTGGCACCAGACTTGCCCTCCAATGGATACTCGTTAAGAGTTTTAGGATGTACTCATTCCAATTACAGGGCCTCGTTAGAGTCCTGTATTGTTATTTTTCGTCACTACCTCCCCGTGTCGGGAATGGGTAATTTGCGCGCCTGCTGCCTTCCTTGGATGTGGTAGCCGTTTCTCAGGCTCCCTCTCCGGAATCGAACCCTGATTCCCCGTTACCCGTTATCACAAAGGTAGGCACGTAGCGTACCTTCGACAGTTGATAGGGCAGACACTTGAATGATACGTCGTCGGTGCAGAGACCGTACGATCCGCGTGGTTATCCAGAGTCATCAAACGTCACAGGACGAACCCGGTCGGTTTTGATCTGATAAAAGCGCGCCTCCCGAAGTCGGCGCTTAATGCATGTATTAGCTCTAGAATTACCACAGTTATCCACTTCGCTTACGAGACCAAATAAACCAAGACTGATTTAATGAGCCATTCGCAGTTTCGCTTTACGAGAACTCGTACTTGCACCTGCATGGCTTAATCTTTGAGACAAGCATATCACTACTGGCAGGATCAACCAGATAGCTGCGACAGCTGCGCTCGGCCCTTGCTGGGCCGCCCGGCGCGTGCTCGTCGCATTCGTTTAAGACCGAGGCGATCGCCTGCGGCCGTACTCAGCTTCGACAGTCGCTGGCCGCGACGTCCACGCTCTCGCCGGCAGTGCCAGGCGGAGCGATTTGCGTTTTTTCTTTGCTCGCCCTCTCTCGGGCTCGATCCATTCAGTTTCGCACAAACAAGAGCTCTGCCGGCCGCCTGCAGCGGTGCCTAAAACCCGGGCATAACAATGCGACCGTTCTGCTAGGCCGACAAGCGCTCAAGCCAGACGCTCGATCGAACGCCCCCTACATATTAGTCGAGACAACGGCTCGCTCATTAGCATCGCGTTTGTACTTTAACTTTTTTCGGCTCGGCTTCTTTCGACGCCGATGCCGGCGACGCAGCACTCTCTCGCCCGCCAGCCACCGAGAAAAGGGTGCGCTCCGACCGGCCCCGCACCGCTCTTTCTTGGCTCATTCGAAATTACTGTCTTTCGCTCTGACATGCCTTACCTAGGGTTAGGTTAGTATGCTTGCACGTTTGTACTTTAACTTTTTTTGGCTCGGCTTCTTTCGACGCCGATGCCGGCGACGCAGCACTCTCTCGCCCGCCAGCCACCGAGAAAAGGGTGCGCTACGACCGGCCCCGCACCGCTCTTTCATGGCTCATTCGAAATTACTGTCTTTCGCTCTGACATGCCTTACCTAGGGTTAGGTTAGTATGCTTGCACGTTTGTACTTTAACTTTTTTTGGCTCGGCTTCTTTCGACGCCGATGCCGGCGACGCAGCACTTTCTCGCCCGCCAGCCACCGAGAAAAGGGTGCGCTCCGACCGGCCCCGCACCGCTCTTTCTTGGCTCATTCGAAATTACTGTCTTTC
>NW_027556646.1:30000-32500 GCF_964204865.1 Styela clava
TTCGCAGTAGTTCGTCTTCCGCCGATCCAAGAATTTCACCTCTAACGGCAGAGTACGGACGCCCCCGTCTGTCCCTCTTAATCATTACCTCGTGCTCCGAAAACCAACAAAATAGAACCGAGGTCCTATTCCATTATTCCATGCAACACTATGCAGGCGAACAGCCTGCTTTGAACACTCTAATTTTTTCAAAGTAAACTTATCGGCCACCGCCGACACTCAGTCAAGAGCACCGACGGAGAACCGAAGGTGAGGCGAACGCAACCAGTGACACGCCTTGCGACGGACCGGCGGCGCTCGCCCAAAATCCAACTACGAGCTTTTCAACCGCAACAACTTTAGCATACACTGTTGGAGCTGGAATTACCGCGGCTGCTGGCACCAGACTTGCCCTCCAATGGATACTCGTTAAGAGTTTTAGGATGTACTCATTCCAATTACAGGGCCTCGTTAGAGTCCTGTATTGTTATTTTTCGTCACTACCTCCCCGTGTCGGGAATGGGTAATTTGCGCGCCTGCTGCCTTCCTTGGATGTGGTAGCCGTTTCTCAGGCTCCCTCTCCGGAATCGAACCCTGATTCCCCGTTACCCGTTATCACAAAGGTAGGCACGTAGCGTACCTTCGACAGTTGATAGGGCAGACACTTGAATGATACGTCGTCGGTGCAGAGACCGTACGATCCGCGTGGTTATCCAGAGTCATCAAACGTCACAGGACGAACCCGGTCGGTTTTGATCTGATAAAAGCGCGCCTCCCGAAGTCGGCGCTTAATGCATGTATTAGCTCTAGAATTACCACAGTTATCCACTTCGCTTACGAGACCAAATAAACCAAGACTGATTTAATGAGCCATTCGCAGTTTCGCTTTACGAGAACTCGTACTTGCACCTGCATGGCTTAATCTTTGAGACAAGCATATCACTACTGGCAGGATCAACCAGATAGCTGCGACAGCTGCGCTCGGCCATTGCTGGGCCGCCCGGCGCGTGCTCGTCGCATTCGTTTAAGACCGAGGCGATCGCCTGCGGCCGTACTCAGCTTCGACAGTTGCTGGCCGCGACGTCCACGCTCTCGCCGGCAGTGCCAGGCGGAGCGATTTGCGTTTTTTCTTTGCTCGCCCTCTCTCGGGCTCGATCCATTCAGTTTCGCACAAACAAGAGCTCTGCCGGCCGCCTGCAGCGGTGCCTAAAACCCGGGCATAACAATGCGACCGTTCTGCTAGGCCGACAAGCGCTCAAGCCAGACGCTCGATCGAACGCCCCCTACATATTAGTCGAGACAACGGCTCGCTCATTAGCATCGCGTTTGTACTTTAACTTTTTTCGGCTCGGCTTCTTTCGACGCCGATGCCGGCGACGCAGCACTCTCTCGCCCGCCAGCCACCGAGAAAAGGGTGCGCTCCGACCGGCCCCGCACCGCTCTTTCTTGGCTCATTCGAAATTACTGTCTTTCGCTCTGACATGCCTTACCTAGGGTTAGGTTAGTATGCTTGCACGTTTGTACTTTAACTTTTTTTGGCTCGGCTTCTTTCGACGCCGATGCCGGCGACGCAGCACTCTCTCGCCCGCCAGCCACCGAGAAAAGGGTGCGCTACGACCGGCCCCGCACCGCTCTTTCATGGCTCATTCGAAATTACTGTCTTTCGCTCTGACATGCCTTACCTAGGGTTAGGTTAGTATGCTTGCACGTTTGTACTTTAACTTTTTTTGGCTCGGCTTCTTTCGACGCCGATGCCGGCGACGCAGCACTTTCTCGCCCGCCAGCCACCGAGAAAAGGGTGCGCTCCGACCGGCCCCGCACCGCTCTTTCATGGCTCATTCGAGTTTACTGTCTTTCGCTCTGACATGCCTTACCTAGGGTTAGGTTAGTATGCTTGCACGTTTGTACTTTAACTTTTTTCGGCTCGGCTTCTTTCGACGCCGATGCCGGCGACGCAGCACTCTCTCGCCCGCCAGCCACCGAGAAAAGGGTGCGCTCCGACCGGCCCCGCACCGCTCTTTCTTGGCTCATTCGAAATTACTGTCTTTCGCTCTGACATGCCTTACCTAGGGTTAGGTTAGTATGCTTGCACGTTTGTACTTTAACTTTTTTCGGCTCGGCTTTTTTCGACGCCGATGCCGGCGACGCAGCACTCTCTCGCCCGCCAGCCACCGAGAAAAGGGTGCGCTCCGACCGGCCCCGCACCGCTCTTTCATGGCTCATTCGAGTTTACTGTCTTTCGCTCTGACATGCCTTACCTAGGGTTAGGTTAGTATGCTTGCACGTTTGTACTTTAACTTTTTTCGGCTCGGCTTCTTCCGACGCCGATGCCGGCGACGCAGCACTCTCTCGCCCGCCAGCCACCGAGAAAAGGGTGCGCTCCGACCGGCCCCGCACCGCTCTTTCTTGGCTCATTCGAAATTACTGTCTTTCGCTCTGACATGCCTTACCTAGGGTTAGGTTAGTATGCTTGCACGTTTGTACTTTAACTTTTTTCGGCTCGGCTTCTTTCGACGCCGAT
>NW_027556646.1:40000-42500 GCF_964204865.1 Styela clava
TATTTTTCGTCACTACCTCCCCGTGTCGGGAATGGGTAATTTGCGCGCCTGCTGCCTTCCTTGGATGTGGTAGCCGTTTCTCAGGCTCCCTCTCCGGAATCGAACCCTGATTCCCCGTTACCCGTTATCACAAAGGTAGGCACGTAGCGTACCTTCGACAGTTGATAGGGCAGACACTTGAATGATACGTCGTCGGTGCAGAGACCGTACGATCCGCGTGGTTATCCAGAGTCATCAAACGTCACAGGACGAACCCGGTCGGTTTTGATCTGATAAAAGCGCGCCTCCCGAAGTCGGCGCTTAATGCATGTATTAGCTCTAGAATTACCACAGTTATCCACTTCGCTTACGAGACCAAATAAACCAAGACTGATTTAATGAGCCATTCGCAGTTTCGCTTTACGAGAACTCGTACTTGCACCTGCATGGCTTAATCTTTGAGACAAGCATATCACTACTGGCAGGATCAACCAGATAGCTGCGACAGCTGCGCTCGGCCCTTGCTGGGCCGCCCGGCGCGTGCTCGTCGCATTCGTTTAAGACCGAGGCGATCGCCTGCGGCCGTACTCAGCTTCGACAGTCGCTGGCCGCGACGTCCACGCTCTCGCCGGCAGTGCCAGGCGGAGCGATTTGCGTTTTTTCTTTGCTCGCCCTCTCTCGGGCTCGATCCATTCAGTTTCGCACAAACAAGAGCTCTGCCGGCCGCCTGCAGCGGTGCCTAAAACCCGGGCATAACAATGCGACCGTTCTGCTAGGCCGACAAGCGCTCAAGCCAGACGCTCGATCGAACGCCCCCTACATATTAGTCGAGACAACGGCTCGCTCATTAGCATCGCGTTTGTACTTTAACTTTTTTCGGCTCGGCTTCTTTCGACGCCGATGCCGGCGACGCAGCACTCTCTCGCCCGCCAGCCACCGAGAAAAGGGTGCGCTCCGACCGGCCCCGCACCGCTCTTTCTTGGCTCATTCGAAATTACTGTCTTTCGCTCTGACATGCCTTACCTAGGGTTAGGTTAGTATGCTTGCACGTTTGTACTTTAACTTTTTTTGGCTCGGCTTCTTTCGACGCCGATGCCGGCGACGCAGCACTCTCTCGCCCGCCAGCCACCGAGAAAAGGGTGCGCTACGACCGGCCCCGCACCGCTCTTTCATGGCTCATTCGAAATTACTGTCTTTCGCTCTGACATGCCTTACCTAGGGTTAGGTTAGTATGCTTGCACGTTTGTACTTTAACTTTTTTTGGCTCGGCTTCTTTCGACGCCGATGCCGGCGACGCAGCACTTTCTCGCCCGCCAGCCACCGAGAAAAGGGTGCGCTCCGACCGGCCCCGCACCGCTCTTTCTTGGCTCATTCGAAATTACTGTCTTTCGCTCTGACATGCCTTACCTAGGGTTAGGTTAGTATGCTTGCACGTTTGTACTTTAACTTTTTTCGGCTCGGCTTCTTTCGACGCCGATGCCGGCGACGCAGCACTCTCTCGCCCGCCAGCCACCGAGAAAAGGGTGCGCTCCGACCGGCCCCGCACCGCTCTTTCATGGCTCATTCGAAATTACTGTCTTTCGCTCTGACATGCCTTACCTAGGGTTAGGTTAGTATGCTTGCACGTTTGTACTTTAACTTTTTTTGGCTCGGCTTCTTTCGACGCCGATGCCGGCGACGCAGCACTCTCTCGCCCGCCAGCCACCGAGAAAAGGGTGCGCTCCGACCGGCCCCGCACCGCTCTTTCATGGCTCATTCGAGTTTACTGTCTTTCGCTCTGACATGCCTTACCTAGGGTTAGGTTAGTATGCTTGCACGTTTGTACTTTAACTTTTTTCGGCTCGGCTTCTTTCGACGCCGATGCCGGCGACGCAGCACTCTCTCGCCCGCCAGCCACCGAGAAAAGGGTGCGCTCCGACCGGCCCCGCACCGCTCTTTCTTGGCTCATTCGAGTTTACTGTCTTTCGCTCTAACACACCTTACCTAGGGTTAGGTTAGTATGCTTGCACGTTTGTACTTTAACTTTTTTTGGCTCGGCTTCTTTCGACGCCGATGCCGGCGACGCAGCACTTTCTCGCCCGCCAGCCACCGAGAAAAGGGTGCGCTCCGACCGGCCCCGCACCGCTCTTTCTTGGCTCATTCGAAATTACTGTCTTTCGCTCTGACATGCCTTACCTAGGGTTAGGTTAGTATGCTTGCACGTTTGTACTTTAACTTTTTTCGGCTCGGCTTCTTTCGACGCCGATGCCGGCGACGCAGCACTCTCTCGCCCGCCAGCCACCGAGAAAAGGGTGCGCTCCGACCGGCCCCGCACCGCTCTTTCTTGGCTCATTCGAAATTACTGTCTTTCGCTCTGACATGCCTTACCTAGGGTTAGGTTAGTATGCTTGCACGTTTGTACTTTAACTTTTTTCGGCTCGGCTTTTTTCGACGCCGATGCCGGCGACGCAGCACTCTCTCGCCCGCCAGCCACCGAGAAAAGGGTGCGCTCCGACCGGCCCCGCACCGCTCTTTCATGGCT
>NW_027556646.1:47500-52500 GCF_964204865.1 Styela clava
GCAGGCGAACGACAAGCCAGCCGAACGGCGACGGCCGCACACAGAGAGCGCGCGGCATCCTTTCCTCGATCCGCCGCCGGGCCGCACCGCCCGCGCGCTGTAACACCCCCGCCGGAGCGGAGGCCACCTTCGCGCGGGGACTTAGACCGACGGCAAACCGGTCGTGACCCGCGCCGGTCGCTAGTGCGCTGAGACGGTGCGCGAGCCGACTCGGCAGCGGCGCCTTAAGCGTCCGCGAACCGAGACGGCGCGCCCCCGCACCCAACTGAAAGCGAGCCGGCGACCTGACGGGCCCTCCCGTTTGCCTCTCAACGGTTTCACGTACTCTTGAACTCTCTCTTCAAAGTGCTTTTCAACTTTCCCTCACGGTACTTGTCCGCTATCGGTCTCGCGACCGTATTTAGTCTTAGGTGGAGTTTACCACCCGCTTTGGGCTGCATTCCCAAACAACCCGACTCCGAGAAGACCCGAAGCGGCCAAGGCAAGCGCCCCTATGGGCCTAACACCCGCCGTGGGACGAGGCCTCGATCAGAAGGACACCGGCGCTCGCCGTCAGCCGCACTGGGACTTCCGTACGTCACAACTCGGCGCGCTCGAAAAGCGCGCAGATTCGACGCTGGACTCTTCCCGGTTCACTCGCCGTTACTCAGGGAATCCCTGTTGGTTTCTTTTCCTCCGCTTAATAATATGCTTAAATTCAGCGGGTGCTCTCGCCTGAACTCAGGTCGTATGTGTCAAGCGGGCCGCTTCTTACACGGCCCGCTGGCATCGCAAGTCGTCGCCGCCGGCGCCGACCGAGCGCGTACCGTCGCCGCCTTGGCCCACGGTCGGTCTTGATCTCGTGACCGGACCGACCGACCTGGACCCGCCCCTCGAACGTAGTTGAACACGTCGAGGGGCCGGCGGTGTACGGGACACGCGGTCGCGCCGAGAAAGCTCGGCGACCGCTTCAACTTGGGGCGACGCCCGGCCGTCTTCGCAGAGGCCAGGCGACGGCCCTCGGGTGAGGACGAACGCGACCCTGAGGCAGACGCGGTCCCGGGATTGACCCGAGACCGCAATTCGCGTTCAGAAGGTCGACGTTCAATGTGTTCTGCAATTCACATTACTTCTCGCACTTGGCTGCGTCCTTCATCGACTCGCGAGCCGAGTGATCCACCGTTAAGAGTCGTCCTCGACGTTTCGCCCGGCGCCGAAGCGCGCGGACGTCACACTGTGGGATCGACCACAAAACCACCACCGACAACAACTGCACAAAAACACCAACAAACGGCGCCGAGCGACCGCCGGGCTGGGCCGGCGGCACATCGAGCGCGGTGCCCAGAAGCCACCATCGCACTCGGCTGCCTTGCTATGCCAACGTGTTACGCGTGTCGCACGGGGCGGAACCCCGATTGACGGCCGCCCTCTCGGCGGCACCCAAAGACAATTAAGTGCGCGGTCGGCCGGGGCCTACCACCACTTTCGGTAATGATCCTTCCGCAGGTTCACCTACGGAAACCTTGTTACGACTTTTACTTCCTCTAAATGATCAAGTTTGATCGTCTTCTCGACACGCCGACGCGGCCGTTGCCAGCCGCGACGGGGCCGATCCAAGGATCTCACTAAACCATTCAATCGGTAGTAGCGACGGGCGGTGTGTACAAAGGGCAGGGACGTAATCAACGCAAGTTGATGACTTGCGCTTACTGGGAATTCCTCGTTCAAGGGAAACAATTGCAAGTCCCTATCCCAATCACGAATGAGGTTCAACGGGTTACCCGGACCTTTCGGCCTAGGTTAGACACTCGCTGCTTCACTCAGTGTAGCGCGCGTGCGGCCCCGGACATCTAAGGGCATCACAGACCTGTTATTGCTCAATCTCGTGTGGCTAAACGCCACTAGTCCCTCTAAGAAGTTAGACGCCGACCGAGAAGGTCGCGTAACTATTTAGCATGCCAGAGTCTCGTTCGTTATCGGAATTAACCAGACAAATCGCTCCACCAACTAAGAACGGCCATGCACCACCACCCACAGAATCAAGAAAGAGCTCTCAATCTGTCAATCCTACCTGTGTCCGGGCCGGGTGAGTTTCCCCGTGTTGAGTCAAATTAAGCCGCAGGCTCCACTCCTGGTGGTGCCCTTCCGTCAATTCCTTTAAGTTTCAGCTTTGCAACCATACTTCCCCCGGAACCCAAAGACTTTGGTTTCCCGGAAGCTGCCGGAAAGGTCGTCATGGTAACGCCTCCCGATCGCTAGTTGGCATTGTTTATAGTCAGAACTAGGACGGTATCTGATCGTCTTCGAACCTCTGACTTTCGCTCTTGATTAAAGAAAACATTCTTGGCGAATGCTTTCGCAGTAGTTCGTCTTCCGCCGATCCAAGAATTTCACCTCTAACGGCAGAGTACGGACGCCCCCGTCTGTCCCTCTTAATCATTACCTCGTGCTCCGAAAACCAACAAAATAGAACCGAGGTCCTATTCCATTATTCCATGCAACACTATGCAGGCGAACAGCCTGCTTTGAACACTCTAATTTTTTCAAAGTAAACTTATCGGCCACCGCCGACACTCTCAAGAGCACCGACGGAGAACCGAAGGTGAGGCGAACGCAACCAGTGACACGCCTTGCGACGGACCGGCGGCGCTCGCCCAAAATCCAACTACGAGCTTTTCAACCGCAACAACTTTAGCATACACTGTTGGAGCTGGAATTACCGCGGCTGCTGGCACCAGACTTGCCCTCCAATGGATACTCGTTAAGAGTTTTAGGATGTACTCATTCCAATTACAGGGCCTCGTTAGAGTCCTGTATTGTTATTTTTCGTCACTACCTCCCCGTGTCGGGAATGGGTAATTTGCGCGCCTGCTGCCTTCCTTGGATGTGGTAGCCGTTTCTCAGGCTCCCTCTCCGGAATCGAACCCTGATTCCCCGTTACCCGTTATCACAAAGGTAGGCACGTAGCGTACCTTCGACAGTTGATAGGGCAGACACTTGAATGATACGTCGTCGGTGCAGAGACCGTACGATCCGCGTGGTTATCCAGAGTCATCAAACGTCACAGGACGAACCCGGTCGGTTTTGATCTGATAAAAGCGCGCCTCCCGAAGTCGGCGCTTAATGCATGTATTAGCTCTAGAATTACCACAGTTATCCACTTCGCTTACGAGACCAAATAAACCAAGACTGATTTAATGAGCCATTCGCAGTTTCGCTTTACGAGAACTCGTACTTGCACCTGCATGGCTTAATCTTTGAGACAAGCATATCACTACTGGCAGGATCAACCAGATAGCTGCGACAGCTGCGCTCGGCCCTTGCTGGGCCGCCCGGCGCGTGCTCGTCGCATTCGTTTAAGACCGAGGCGATCGCCTGCGGCCGTACTCAGCTTCGACAGTCGCTGGCCGCGACGTCCACGCTCTCGCCGGCAGTGCCAGGCGGAGCGATTTGCGTTTTTTCTTTGCTCGCCCTCTCTCGGGCTCGATCCATTCAGTTTCGCACAAACAAGAGCTCTGCCGGCCGCCTGCAGCGGTGCCTAAAACCCGGGCATAACAATGCGACCGTTCTGCTAGGCCGACAAGCGCTCAAGCCAGACGCTCGATCGAACGCCCCCTACATATTAGTCGAGACAACGGCTCGCTCATTAGCATCGCGTTTGTACTTTAACTTTTTTCGGCTCGGCTTCTTTCGACGCCGATGCCGGCGACGCAGCACTCTCTCGCCCGCCAGCCACCGAGAAAAGGGTGCGCTCCGACCGGCCCCGCACCGCTCTTTCTTGGCTCATTCGAAATTACTGTCTTTCGCTCTGACATGCCTTACCTAGGGTTAGGTTAGTATGCTTGCACGTTTGTACTTTAACTTTTTTTGGCTCGGCTTCTTTCGACGCCGATGCCGGCGACGCAGCACTCTCTCGCCCGCCAGCCACCGAGAAAAGGGTGCGCTCCGACCGGCCCCGCACCGCTCTTTCATGGCTCATTCGAAATTACTGTCTTTCGCTCTGACATGCCTTACCTAGGGTTAGGTTAGTATGCTTGCACGTTTGTACTTTAACTTTTTTTGGCTCGGCTTCTTTCGACGCCGATGCCGGCGACGCAGCACTTTCTCGCCCGCCAGCCACCGAGAAAAGGGTGCGCTCCGACCGGCCCCGCACCGCTCTTTCTTGGCTCATTCGAAATTACTGTCTTTCGCTCTGACATGCCTTACCTAGGGTTAGGTTAGTATGCTTGCACGTTTGTACTTTAACTTTTTTCGGCTCGGCTTCTTTCGACGCCGATGCCGGCGACGCAGCACTCTCTCGCCCGCCAGCCACCGAGAAAAGGGTGCGCTCCGACCGGCCCCGCACCGCTCTTTCATGGCTCATTCGAAATTACTGTCTTTCGCTCTGACATGCCTTACCTAGGGTTAGGTTAGTATGCTTGCACGTTTGTACTTTAACTTTTTTTGGCTCGGCTTCTTTCGACGCCGATGCCGGCGACGCAGCACTCTCTCGCCCGCCAGCCACCGAGAAAAGGGTGCGCTCCGACCGGCCCCGCACCGCTCTTTCATGGCTCATTCGAGTTTACTGTCTTTCGCTCTGACATGCCTTACCTAGGGTTAGGTTAGTATGCTTGCACGTTTGTACTTTAACTTTTTTCGGCTCGGCTTCTTTCGACGCCGATGCCGGCGACGCAGCACTCTCTCGCCCGCCAGCCACCGAGAAAAGGGTGCGCTCCGACCGGCCCCGCACCGCTCTTTCTTGGCTCATTCGAAATTACTGTCTTTCGCTCTGACATGCCTTACCTAGGGTTAGGTTAGTATGCTTGCACGTTTGTACTTTAACTTTTTTCGGCTCGGCTTTTTTCGACGCCGATGCCGGCGACGCAGCACTCTCTCGCCCGCCAGCCACCGAGAAAAGGGTGCGCTCCGACCGGCCCCGCACCGCTCTTTCATGGCTCATTCGAGTTTACTGTCTTTCGCTCTGACATGCCTTACCTAGGGTTAGGTTAGTATGCTTGCACGTTTGTACTTTAACTTTTTTC
>NW_027556646.1:60000-62500 GCF_964204865.1 Styela clava
CGGCCCCGGACATCTAAGGGCATCACAGACCTGTTATTGCTCAATCTCGTGTGGCTAAACGCCACTAGTCCCTCTAAGAAGTTAGACGCCGACCGAGAAGGTCGCGTAACTATTTAGCATGCCAGAGTCTCGTTCGTTATCGGAATTAACCAGACAAATCGCTCCACCAACTAAGAACGGCCATGCACCACCACCCACAGAATCAAGAAAGAGCTCTCAATCTGTCAATCCTACCTGTGTCCGGGCCGGGTGAGTTTCCCCGTGTTGAGTCAAATTAAGCCGCAGGCTCCACTCCTGGTGGTGCCCTTCCGTCAATTCCTTTAAGTTTCAGCTTTGCAACCATACTTCCCCCGGAACCCAAAGACTTTGGTTTCCCGGAAGCTGCCGGAAAGGTCGTCATGGTAACGCCTCCCGATCGCTAGTTGGCATCGTTTATAGTCAGAACTAGGACGGTATCTGATCGTCTTCGAACCTCTGACTTTCGCTCTTGATTAAAGAAAACATTCTTGGCGAATGCTTTCGCAGTAGTTCGTCTTCCGCCGATCCAAGAATTTCACCTCTAACGGCAGAGTACGGACGCCCCCGTCTGTCCCTCTTAATCATTACCTCGTGCTCCGAAAACCAACAAAATAGAACCGAGGTCCTATTCCATTATTCCATGCAACACTATGCAGGCGAACAGCCTGCTTTGAACACTCTAATTTTTTCAAAGTAAACTTATCGGCCACCGCCGACACTCAGTCAAGAGCACCGACGGAGAACCGAAGGTGAGGCGAACGCAACCAGTGACACGCCTTGCGACGGACCGGCGGCGCTCGCCCAAAATCCAACTACGAGCTTTTCAACCGCAACAACTTTAGCATACACTGTTGGAGCTGGAATTACCGCGGCTGCTGGCACCAGACTTGCCCTCCAATGGATACTCGTTAAGAGTTTTAGGATGTACTCATTCCAATTACAGGGCCTCGTTAGAGTCCTGTATTGTTATTTTTCGTCACTACCTCCCCGTGTCGGGAATGGGTAATTTGCGCGCCTGCTGCCTTCCTTGGATGTGGTAGCCGTTTCTCAGGCTCCCTCTCCGGAATCGAACCCTGATTCCCCGTTACCCGTTATCACAAAGGTAGGCACGTAGCGTACCTTCGACAGTTGATAGGGCAGACACTTGAATGATACGTCGTCGGTGCAGAGACCGTACGATCCGCGTGGTTATCCAGAGTCATCAAACGTCACAGGACGAACCCGGTCGGTTTTGATCTGATAAAAGCGCGCCTCCCGAAGTCGGCGCTTAATGCATGTATTAGCTCTAGAATTACCACAGTTATCCACTTCGCTTACGAGACCAAATAAACCAAGACTGATTTAATGAGCCATTCGCAGTTTCGCTTTACGAGAACTCGTACTTGCACCTGCATGGCTTAATCTTTGAGACAAGCATATCACTACTGGCAGGATCAACCAGATAGCTGCGACAGCTGCGCTCGGCCCTTGCTGGGCCGCCCGGCGCGTGCTCGTCGCATTCGTTTAAGACCGAGGCGATCGCCTGCGGCCGTACTCAGCTTCGACAGTCGCTGGCCGCGACGTCCACGCTCTCGCCGGCAGTGCCAGGCGGAGCGATTTGCGTTTTTTCTTTGCTCGCCCTCTCTCGGGCTCGATCCATTCAGTTTCGCACAAACAAGAGCTCTGCCGGCCGCCTGCAGCGGTGCCTAAAACCCGGGCATAACAATGCGACCGTTCTGCTAGGCCGACAAGCGCTCAAGCCAGACGCTCGATCGAACGCCCCCTACATATTAGTCGAGACAACGGCTCGCTCATTAGCATCGCGTTTGTACTTTAACTTTTTTCGGCTCGGCTTCTTTCGACGCCGATGCCGGCGACGCAGCACTCTCTCGCCCGCCAGCCACCGAGAAAAGGGTGCGCTCCGACCGGCCCCGCACCGCTCTTTCTTGGCTCATTCGAAATTACTGTCTTTCGCTCTGACATGCCTTACCTAGGGTTAGGTTAGTATGCTTGCACGTTTGTACTTTAACTTTTTTTGGCTCGGCTTCTTTCGACGCCGATGCCGGCGACGCAGCACTCTCTCGCCCGCCAGCCACCGAGAAAAGGGTGCGCTCCGACCGGCCCCGCACCGCTCTTTCATGGCTCATTCGAAATTACTGTCTTTCGCTCTGACATGCCTTACCTAGGGTTAGGTTAGTATGCTTGCACGTTTGTACTTTAACTTTTTTTGGCTCGGCTTCTTTCGACGCCGATGCCGGCGACGCAGCACTTTCTCGCCCGCCAGCCACCGAGAAAAGGGTGCGCTCCGACCGGCCCCGCACCGCTCTTTCTTGGCTCATTCGAAATTACTGTCTTTCGCTCTGACATGCCTTACCTAGGGTTAGGTTAGTATGCTTGCACGTTTGTACTTTAACTTTTTTCGGCTCGGCTTCTTTCGACGCCGATGCCGGCGACGCAGCACTCTCTCGCCCGCCAGCCACCGAGAAAAGGGTGCGCTCCGACC
>NW_027556646.1:67500-72500 GCF_964204865.1 Styela clava
GCCGAACACCGGCACTGCGTACAGTGCAGGCGAACGACAAGCCAGCCGAACGGCGACGGCCGCACACAGAGAGCGCGCGGCATCCTTTCCTCGATCCGCCGCCGGGCCGCACCGCCCGCGCGCTGTAACACCCCCGCCGGAGCGGAGGCCACCTTCGCGCGGGGACTTAGACCGACGGCAAACCGGTCGTGACCCGCGCCGGTCGCTAGTGCGCTGAGACGGTGCGCGAGCCGACTCGGCAGCGGCGCCTTAAGCGTCCGCGAACCGAGACGGCGCGCCCCCGCACCCAACTGAAAGCGAGCCGGCGACCTGACGGGCCCTCCCGTTTGCCTCTCAACGGTTTCACGTACTCTTGAACTCTCTCTTCAAAGTGCTTTTCAACTTTCCCTCACGGTACTTGTCCGCTATCGGTCTCGCGACCGTATTTAGTCTTAGGTGGAGTTTACCACCCGCTTTGGGCTGCATTCCCAAACAACCCGACTCCGAGAAGACCCGAAGCGGCCAAGGCAAGCGCCCCTATGGGCCTAACACCCGCCGTGGGACGAGGCCTCGATCAGAAGGACACCGGCGCTCGCCGTCAGCCGCACTGGGACTTCCGTACGTCACAACTCGGCGCGCTCGAAAAGCGCGCAGATTCGACGCTGGACTCTTCCCGGTTCACTCGCCGTTACTCAGGGAATCCCTGTTGGTTTCTTTTCCTCCGCTTAATAATATGCTTAAATTCAGCGGGTGCTCTCGCCTGAACTCAGGTCGTATGTGTCAAGCGGGCCGCTTCTTACACGGCCCGCTGGCATCGCAAGTCGTCGCCGCCGGCGCCGACCGAGCGCGTACCGTCGCCGCCTTGGCCCACGGTCGGTCTTGATCTCGTGACCGGACCGACCGACCTGGACCCGCCCCTCGAACGTAGTTGAACACGTCGAGGGGCCGGCGGTGTACGGGACACGCGGTCGCGCCGAGAAAGCTCGGCGACCGCTTCAACTTGGGGCGACGCCCGGCCGTCTTCGCAGAGGCCAGGCGACGGCCCTCGGGTGAGGACGAACGCGACCCTGAGGCAGACGCGGTCCCGGGATTGACCCGAGACCGCAATTCGCGTTCAGAAGGTCGACGTTCAATGTGTTCTGCAATTCACATTACTTCTCGCACTTGGCTGCGTCCTTCATCGACTCGCGAGCCGAGTGATCCACCGTTAAGAGTCGTCCTCGACGTTTCGCCCGGCGCCGAAGCGCGCGGACGTCACACTGTGGGATCGACCACAAAACCACCACCGACAACAACTGCACAAAAACACCAACAAACGGCGCCGAGCGACCGCCGGGCTGGGCCGGCGGCACATCGAGCGCGGTGCCCAGAAGCCACCATCGCACTCGGCTGCCTTGCTATGCCAACGTGTTACGCGTGTCGCACGGGGCGGAACCCCGATTGACGGCCGCCCTCTCGGCGGCACCCAAAGACAATTAAGTGCGCGGTCGGCCGGGGCCTACCACCACTTTCGGTAATGATCCTTCCGCAGGTTCACCTACGGAAACCTTGTTACGACTTTTACTTCCTCTAAATGATCAAGTTTGATCGTCTTCTCGACACGCCGACGCGGCCGTTGCCAGCCGCGACGGGGCCGATCCAAGGATCTCACTAAACCATTCAATCGGTAGTAGCGACGGGCGGTGTGTACAAAGGGCAGGGACGTAATCAACGCAAGTTGATGACTTGCGCTTACTGGGAATTCCTCGTTCAAGGGAAACAATTGCAAGTCCCTATCCCAATCACGAATGAGGTTCAACGGGTTACCCGGACCTTTCGGCCTAGGTTAGACACTCGCTGCTTCACTCAGTGTAGCGCGCGTGCGGCCCCGGACATCTAAGGGCATCACAGACCTGTTATTGCTCAATCTCGTGTGGCTAAACGCCACTAGTCCCTCTAAGAAGTTAGACGCCGACCGAGAAGGTCGCGTAACTATTTAGCATGCCAGAGTCTCGTTCGTTATCGGAATTAACCAGACAAATCGCTCCACCAACTAAGAACGGCCATGCACCACCACCCACAGAATCAAGAAAGAGCTCTCAATCTGTCAATCCTACCTGTGTCCGGGCCGGGTGAGTTTCCCCGTGTTGAGTCAAATTAAGCCGCAGGCTCCACTCCTGGTGGTGCCCTTCCGTCAATTCCTTTAAGTTTCAGCTTTGCAACCATACTTCCCCCGGAACCCAAAGACTTTGGTTTCCCGGAAGCTGCCGGAAAGGTCGTCATGGTAACGCCTCCCGATCGCTAGTTGGCATTGTTTATAGTCAGAACTAGGACGGTATCTGATCGTCTTCGAACCTCTGACTTTCGCTCTTGATTAAAGAAAACATTCTTGGCGAATGCTTTCGCAGTAGTTCGTCTTCCGCCGATCCAAGAATTTCACCTCTAACGGCAGAGTACGGACGCCCCCGTCTGTCCCTCTTAATCATTACCTCGTGCTCCGAAAACCAACAAAATAGAACCGAGGTCCTATTCCATTATTCCATGCAACACTATGCAGGCGAACAGCCTGCTTTGAACACTCTAATTTTTTCAAAGTAAACTTATCGGCCACCGCCGACACTCAGTCAAGAGCACCGACGGAGAACCGAAGGTGAGGCGAACGCAACCAGTGACACGCCTTGCGACGGACCGGCGGCGCTCGCCCAAAATCCAACTACGAGCTTTTCAACCGCAACAACTTTAGCATACACTGTTGGAGCTGGAATTACCGCGGCTGCTGGCACCAGACTTGCCCTCCAATGGATACTCGTTAAGAGTTTTAGGATGTACTCATTCCAATTACAGGGCCTCGTTAGAGTCCTGTATTGTTATTTTTCGTCACTACCTCCCCGTGTCGGGAATGGGTAATTTGCGCGCCTGCTGCCTTCCTTGGATGTGGTAGCCGTTTCTCAGGCTCCCTCTCCGGAATCGAACCCTGATTCCCCGTTACCCGTTATCACAAAGGTAGGCACGTAGCGTACCTTCGACAGTTGATAGGGCAGACACTTGAATGATACGTCGTCGGTGCAGAGACCGTACGATCCGCGTGGTTATCCAGAGTCATCAAACGTCACAGGACGAACCCGGTCGGTTTTGATCTGATAAAAGCGCGCCTCCCGAAGTCGGCGCTTAATGCATGTATTAGCTCTAGAATTACCACAGTTATCCACTTCGCTTACGAGACCAAATAAACCAAGACTGATTTAATGAGCCATTCGCAGTTTCGCTTTACGAGAACTCGTACTTGCACCTGCATGGCTTAATCTTTGAGACAAGCATATCACTACTGGCAGGATCAACCAGATAGCTGCGACAGCTGCGCTCGGCCCTTGCTGGGCCGCCCGGCGCGTGCTCGTCGCATTCGTTTAAGACCGAGGCGATCGCCTGCGGCCGTACTCAGCTTCGACAGTCGCTGGCCGCGACGTCCACGCTCTCGCCGGCAGTGCCAGGCGGAGCGATTTGCGTTTTTTCTTTGCTCGCCCTCTCTCGGGCTCGATCCATTCAGTTTCGCACAAACAAGAGCTCTGCCGGCCGCCTGCAGCGGTGCCTAAAACCCGGGCATAACAATGCGACCGTTCTGCTAGGCCGACAAGCGCTCAAGCCAGACGCTCGATCGAACGCCCCCTACATATTAGTCGAGACAACGGCTCGCTCATTAGCATCGCGTTTGTACTTTAACTTTTTTCGGCTCGGCTTCTTTCGACGCCGATGCCGGCGACGCAGCACTCTCTCGCCCGCCAGCCACCGAGAAAAGGGTGCGCTCCGACCGGCCCCGCACCGCTCTTTCTTGGCTCATTCGAAATTACTGTCTTTCGCTCTGACATGCCTTACCTAGGGTTAGGTTAGTATGCTTGCACGTTTGTACTTTAACTTTTTTTGGCTCGGCTTCTTTCGACGCCGATGCCGGCGACGCAGCACTCTCTCGCCCGCCAGCCACCGAGAAAAGGGTGCGCTCCGACCGGCCCCGCACCGCTCTTTCATGGCTCATTCGAAATTACTGTCTTTCGCTCTGACATGCCTTACCTAGGGTTAGGTTAGTATGCTTGCACGTTTGTACTTTAACTTTTTTTGGCTCGGCTTCTTTCGACGCCGATGCCGGCGACGCAGCACTTTCTCGCCCGCCAGCCACCGAGAAAAGGGTGCGCTCCGACCGGCCCCGCACCGCTCTTTCTTGGCTCATTCGAAATTACTGTCTTTCGCTCTGACATGCCTTACCTAGGGTTAGGTTAGTATGCTTGCACGTTTGTACTTTAACTTTTTTCGGCTCGGCTTCTTTCGACGCCGATGCCGGCGACGCAGCACTCTCTCGCCCGCCAGCCACCGAGAAAAGGGTGCGCTCCGACCGGCCCCGCACCGCTCTTTCATGGCTCATTCGAAATTACTGTCTTTCGCTCTGACATGCCTTACCTAGGGTTAGGTTAGTATGCTTGCACGTTTGTACTTTAACTTTTTTTGGCTCGGCTTCTTTCGACGCCGATGCCGGCGACGCAGCACTCTCTCGCCCGCCAGCCACCGAGAAAAGGGTGCGCTCCGACCGGCCCCGCACCGCTCTTTCATGGCTCATTCGAGTTTACTGTCTTTCGCTCTGACATGCCTTACCTAGGGTTAGGTTAGTATGCTTGCACGTTTGTACTTTAACTTTTTTCGGCTCGGCTTCTTTCGACGCCGATGCCGGCGACGCAGCACTCTCTCGCCCGCCAGCCACCGAGAAAAGAGTGCGCTCCGACCGGCCCCGCACCGCTCTTTCTTGGCTCATTCGAAATTACTGTCTTTCGCTCTGACATGCCTTACCTAGGGTTAGGTTAGTATGCTTGCACGTTTGTACTTTAACTTTTTTCGGCTCGGCTTTTTTCGACGCCGATGCCGGCGACGCAGCACTCTCTCGCCCGCCAGCCACCGAGAAAAGGGTGCGCTCCGACCGGCCCCGCACCGCTCTTTCATGGCTCATTCGATTTTACTGTCTTTCGCTCTGACATGCCTTACCTAGGGTTAGGTTAGTATGC
>NW_027556646.1:80000-85000 GCF_964204865.1 Styela clava
GCTGCTTCACTCAGTGTAGCGCGCGTGCGGCCCCGGACATCTAAGGGCATCACAGACCTGTTATTGCTCAATCTCGTGTGGCTAAACGCCACTAGTCCCTCTAAGAAGTTAGACGCCGACCGAGAAGGTCGCGTAACTATTTAGCATGCCAGAGTCTCGTTCGTTATCGGAATTAACCAGACAAATCGCTCCACCAACTAAGAACGGCCATGCACCACCACCCACAGAATCAAGAAAGAGCTCTCAATCTGTCAATCCTACCTGTGTCCGGGCCGGGTGAGTTTCCCCGTGTTGAGTCAAATTAAGCCGCAGGCTCCACTCCTGGTGGTGCCCTTCCGTCAATTCCTTTAAGTTTCAGCTTTGCAACCATACTTCCCCCGGAACCCAAAGACTTTGGTTTCCCGGAAGCTGCCGGAAAGGTCGTCATGGTAACGCCTCCCGATCGCTAGTTGGCATCGTTTATAGTCAGAACTAGGACGGTATCTGATCGTCTTCGAACCTCTGACTTTCGCTCTTGATTAAAGAAAACATTCTTGGCGAATGCTTTCGCAGTAGTTCGTCTTCCGCCGATCCAAGAATTTCACCTCTAACGGCAGAGTACGGACGCCCCCGTCTGTCCCTCTTAATCATTACCTCGTGCTCCGAAAACCAACAAAATAGAACCGAGGTCCTATTCCATTATTCCATGCAACACTATGCAGGCGAACAGCCTGCTTTGAACACTCTAATTTTTTCAAAGTAAACTTATCGGCCACCGCCGACACTCAGTCAAGAGCACCGACGGAGAACCGAAGGTGAGGCGAACGCAACCAGTGACACGCCTTGCGACGGACCGGCGGCGCTCGCCCAAAATCCAACTACGAGCTTTTCAACCGCAACAACTTTAGCATACACTGTTGGAGCTGGAATTACCGCGGCTGCTGGCACCAGACTTGCCCTCCAATGGATACTCGTTAAGAGTTTTAGGATGTACTCATTCCAATTACAGGGCCTCGTTAGAGTCCTGTATTGTTATTTTTCGTCACTACCTCCCCGTGTCGGGAATGGGTAATTTGCGCGCCTGCTGCCTTCCTTGGATGTGGTAGCCGTTTCTCAGGCTCCCTCTCCGGAATCGAACCCTGATTCCCCGTTACCCGTTATCACAAAGGTAGGCACGTAGCGTACCTTCGACAGTTGATAGGGCAGACACTTGAATGATACGTCGTCGGTGCAGAGACCGTACGATCCGCGTGGTTATCCAGAGTCATCAAACGTCACAGGACGAACCCGGTCGGTTTTGATCTGATAAAAGCGCGCCTCCCGAAGTCGGCGCTTAATGCATGTATTAGCTCTAGAATTACCACAGTTATCCACTTCGCTTACGAGACCAAATAAACCAAGACTGATTTAATGAGCCATTCGCAGTTACGCTTTACGAGAACTCGTACTTGCACCTGCATGGCTTAATCTTTGAGACAAGCATATCACTACTGGCAGGATCAACCAGATAGCTGCGACAGCTGCGCTCGGCCCTTGCTGGGCCGCCCGGCGCGTGCTCGTCGCATTCGTTTAAGACCGAGGCGATCGCCTGCGGCCGTACTCAGCTTCGACAGTCGCTGGCCGCGACGTCCACGCTCTCGCCGGCAGTGCCAGGCGGAGCGATTTGCGTTTTTTCTTTGCTCGCCCTCTCTCGGGCTCGATCCATTCAGTTTCGCACAAACAAGAGCTCTGCCGGCCGCCTGCAGCGGTGCCTAAAACCCGGGCATAACAATGCGACCGTTCTGCTAGGCCGACAAGCGCTCAAGCCAGACGCTCGATCGAACGCCCCCTACATATTAGTCGAGACAACGGCTCGCTCATTAGCATCGCGTTTGTACTTTAACTTTTTTCGGCTAGGCTTCTTTCGACGCCGATGCCGGCGACGCAGCACTCTCTCGCCCGCCAGCCACCGAGAAAAGGGTGCGCTCCGACCGGCCCCGCACCGCTCTTTCTTGGCTCATTCGAAATTACTGTCTTTCGCTCTGACATGCCTTACCTAGGGTTAGGTTAGTATGCTTGCACGTTTGTACTTTAACTTTTTTTGGCTCGGCTTCTTTCGACGCCGATGCCGGCGACGCAGCACTCTCTCGCCCGCCAGCCACCGAGAAAAGGGTGCGCTCCGACCGGCCCCGCACCGCTCTTTCATGGCTCATTCGAAATTACTGTCTTTCGCTCTGACATGCCTTACCTAGGGTTAGGTTAGTATGCTTGCACGTTTGTACTTTAACTTTTTTTGGCTCGGCTTCTTTCGACGCCGATGCCGGCGACGCAGCACTTTCTCGCCCGCCAGCCACCGAGAAAAGGGTGCGCTCCGACCGGCCCCGCACCGCTCTTTCTTGGCTCATTCGAAATTACTGTCTTTCGCTCTGACATGCCTTACCTAGGGTTAGGTTAGTATGCTTGCACGTTTGTACTTTAACTTTTTTCGGCTCGGCTTCTTTCGACGCCGATGCCGGCGACGCAGCACTCTCTCGCCCGCCAGCCACCGAGAAAAGGGTGCGCTCCGACCGGCCCCGCACCGCTCTTTCATGGCTCATTCGAAATTACTGTCTTTCGCTCTGACATGCCTTACCTAGGGTTAGGTTAGTATGCTTGCACGTTTGTACTTTAACTTTTTTTGGCTCGGCTTCTTTCGACGCCGATGCCGGCGACGCAGCACTCTCTCGCCCGCCAGCCACCGAGAAAAGGGTGCGCTCCGACCGGCCCCGCACCGCTCTTTCATGGCTCATTCGAGTTTACTGTCTTTCGCTCTGACATGCCTTACCTAGGGTTAGGTTAGTATGCTTGCACGTTTGTACTTTAACTTTTTTCGGCTCGGCTTCTTTCGACGCCGATGCCGGCGACGCAGCACTCTCTCGCCCGCCAGCCACCGAGAAAAGGGTGCGCTCCGACCGGCCCCGCACCGCTCTTTCTTGGCTCATTCGAAATTACTGTCTTTCGCTCTGACATGCCTTACCTAGGGTTAGGTTAGTATGCTTGCACGTTTGTACTTTAACTTTTTTCGGCTCGGCTTTTTTCGACGCCGATGCCGGCGACGCAGCACTCTCTCGCCCGCCAGCCACCGAGAAAAGGGTGCGCTCCGACCGGCCCCGCACCGCTCTTTCATGGCTCATTCGAGTTTACTGTCTTTCGCTCTGACATGCCTTACCTAGGGTTAGGTTAGTATGCTTGCACGTTTGTACTTTAACTTTTTTCGGCTCGGCTTCTTCCGACGCCGATGCCGGCGACGCAGCACTCTCTCGCCCGCCAGCCACCGAGAAAAGGGTGCGCTCCGACCGGCCCCGCACCGCTCTTTCTTGGCTCATTCGAAATTACTGTCTTTCGCTCTGACATGCCTTACCTAGGGTTAGGTTAGTATGCTTGCACGTTTGTACTTTAACTTTTTTCGGCTCGGCTTCTTTCGACGCCGATGCCGGCGACGCAGCACTCTCTCGCCCGCCAGCCACCGAGAAAAGGGTGCGCTCCGACCGGCCCCGCACCGCTCTTTCTTGGCTCATTCGAAATTACTGTCTTTCGCTCTGACATGCCTTACCTAGGGTTAGGTTAGTATGCTTGCACGTTTGTACTTTAACTTTTTTTGGCTCGGCTTCTTTCGACGCCGATGCCGGCGACGCAGCACTTTCTCGCCCGCCAGCCACCGAGAAAAGGGTGCGCTCCGACCGGCCCCGTACCGCTCTTTCTTGGCTCATTCGAAATTACTGTCTTTCGCTCTGACATGCCTTACCTAGGGTTAGGTTAGTATGCTTGCACGTTTGTACTTTAACTTTTTTCGGCTCGGCTTCTTTCGACGCCGATGCCGGCGACGCAGCACTCTCTCGCCCGCCAGCCACCGAGAAAAGGGTGCGCTCCGACCGGCCCCGCACCGCTCTTTCATGGCTCATTCGAAATTACTGTCTTTCGCTCTGACATGCCTTACCTAGGGTTAGGTTAGTATGCTTGCACGTTTGTACTTTAACTTTTTTTGGCTCGGCTTCTTTCGACGCCGATGCCGGCGACGCAGCACTCTCTCGCCCGCCAGCCACCGAGAAAAGGGTGCGCTCCGACCGGCCCCGCACCGCTCTTTCATGGCTCATTCGAGTTTACTGTCTTTCGCTCTGACATGCCTTACCTAGGGTTAGGTTAGTATGCTTGCACGTTTGTACTTTAACTTTTTTCGGCTCGGCTTCTTTCGACGCCGATGCCGGCGACGCAGCACTCTCTCGCCCGCCAGCCACCGAGAAAAGGGTGCGCTCCGACCGGCCCCGCACCGCTCTTTCTTGGCTCATTCGAAATTACTGTCTTTCGCTCTGACATGCCTTACCTAGGGTTAGGTTAGTATGCTTGCACGTTTGTACTTTTAACTTTTTTCGGCTCGGCTTTTTTCGACGCCGATGCCGGCGACGCAGCACTCTCTCGCCCGCCAGCCACCGAGAAAAGGGTGCGCTCCGACCGGCCCCGCACCGCTCTTTCATGGCTCATTCGAGTTTACTGTCTTTCGCTCTGACATGCCTTACCTAGGGTTAGGTTAGTATGCTTGCACGTTTGTACTTTAACTTTTTTCGGCTCGGCTTCTTCCGACGCCGATGCCGGCGACGCAGCACTCTCTCGCCCGCCAGCCACCGAGAAAAGGGTGCGCTCCGACCGGCCCCGCACCGCTCTTTCTTGGCTCATTCGAAATTACTGTCTTTCGCTCTGACATGCCTTACCTAGGGTTAGGTTAGTATGCTTGCACGTTTGTACTTTAACTTTTTTCGGCTCGGCTTCTTTCGACGCCGATGCCGGCGACGCAGCACTCTCTCGCCCGCCAGCCACCGAGAAAAGGGTGCGCTCCGACCGGCCCCGCACCGCTCTTTCTTGGCTCATTCGAAATTACTGTCTTTCGCTCTGACATGCCTTACCTAGGGTTAGGTTAGTATGCTTGCACGTTTGTACTTTAACTTTTTTTGGCTCGGCTTCTTTCGACGCCGATGCCGGCGACGCAGCACTTTCTCGCCCGCCAGCCA
>NW_027556646.1:100000-105000 GCF_964204865.1 Styela clava
CCGGACCTTTCGGCCTAGGTTAGACACTCGCTGCTTCACTCAGTGTAGCGCGCGTGCGGCCCCGGACATCTAAGGGCATCACAGACCTGTTATTGCTCAATCTCGTGTGGCTAAACGCCACTAGTCCCTCTAAGAAGTTAGACGCCGACCGAGAAGGTCGCGTAACTATTTAGCATGCCAGAGTCTCGTTCGTTATCGGAATTAACCAGACAAATCGCTCCACCAACTAAGAACGGCCATGCACCACCACCCACAGAATCAAGAAAGAGCTCTCAATCTGTCAATCCTACCTGTGTCCGGGCCGGGTGAGTTTCCCCGTGTTGAGTCAAATTAAGCCGCAGGCTCCACTCCTGGTGGTGCCCTTCCGTCAATTCCTTTAAGTTTCAGCTTTGCAACCATACTTCCCCCGGAACCCAAAGACTTTGGTTTCCCGGAAGCTGCCGGAAAGGTCGTCATGGTAACGCCTCCCGATCGCTAGTTGGCATCGTTTATAGTCAGAACTAGGACGGTATCTGATCGTCTTCGAACCTCTGACTTTCGCTCTTGATTAAAGAAAACATTCTTGGCGAATGCTTTCGCAGTAGTTCGTCTTCCGCCGATCCAAGAATTTTACCTCTAACGGCAGAGTACGGACGCCCCCGTCTGTCCCTCTTAATCATTACCTCGTGCTCCGAAAACCAACAAAATAGAACCGAGGTCCTATTCCATTATTCCATGCAACACTATGCAGGCGAACAGCCTGCTTTGAACACTCTAATTTTTTCAAAGTAAACTTATCGGCCACCGCCGACACTCAGTCAAGAGCACCGACGGAGAACCGAAGGTGAGGCGAACGCAACCAGTGACACGCCTTGCGACGGACCGGCGGCGCTCGCCCAAAATCCAACTACGAGCTTTTCAACCGCAACAACTTTAGCATACACTGTTGGAGCTGGAATAACCGCGGCTGCTGGCACCAGACTTGCCCTCCAATGGATACTCGTTAAGAGTTTTAGGATGTACTCATTCCAATTACAGGGCCTCGTTAGAGTCCTGTATTGTTATTTTTCGTCACTACCTCCCCGTGTCGGGAATGGGTAATTTGCGCGCCTGCTGCCTTCCTTGGATGTGGTAGCCGTTTCTCAGGCTCCCTCTCCGGAATCGAACCCTGATTCCCCGTTACCCGTTATCACAAAGGTAGGCACGTAGCGTACCTTCGACAGTTGATAGGGCAGACACTTGAATGATACGTCGTCGGTGCAGAGACCGTACGATCCGCGTGGTTATCCAGAGTCATCAAACGTCACAGGACGAACCCGGTCGGTTTTGATCTGATAAAAGCGCGCCTCCCGAAGTCGGCGCTTAATGCATGTATTAGCTCTAGAATTACCACAGTTATCCACTTCGCTTACGAGACCAAATAAACCAAGACTGATTTAATGAGCCATTCGCAGTTTTGCTTTACGAGAACTCGTACTTGCACCTGCATGGCTTAATCTTTGAGACAAGCATATCACTACTGGCAGGATCAACCAGATAGCTGCGACAGCTGCGCTCGGCCCTTGCTGGGCCGCCCGGCGCGTGCTCGTCGCATTCGTTTAAGACCGAGGCGATCGCCTGCGGCCGTACTCAGCTTCGACAGTCGCTGGCCGCGACGTCCACGCTCTCGCCGGCAGTGCCAGGCGGAGCGATTTGCGTTTTTTCTTTGCTCGCCCTCTCTCGGGCTCGATCCATTCAGTTTCGCACAAACAAGAGCTCTGCCGGCCGCCTGCAGCGGTGCCTAAAACCCGGGCATAACAATGCGACCGTTCTGCTAGGCCGACAAGCGCTCAAGCCAGACGCTCGATCGAACGCCCCCTACATATTAGTCGAGACAACGGCTCGCTCATTAGCATCGCGTTTGTACTTTAACTTTTTTCGGCTCGGCTTCTTTCGACGCCGATGCCGGCGACGCAGCACTCTCTCGCCCGCCAGCCACCGAGAAAAGGGTGCGCTCCGACCGGCCCCGCACCGCTCTTTCTTGGCTCATTCGAAATTACTGTCTTTCGCTCTGACATGCCTTACCTAGGGTTAGGTTAGTATGCTTGCACGTTTGTACTTTAACTTTTTTTGGCTCGGCTTCTTTCGACGCCGATGCCGGCGACGCAGCACTCTCTCGCCCGCCAGCCACCGAGAAAAGGGTGCGCTCCGACCGGCCCCGCACCGCTCTTTCATGGCTCATTCGAAATTACTGTCTTTCGCTCTGACATGCCTTACCTAGGGTTAGGTTAGTATGCTTGCACGTTTGTACTTTAACTTTTTTTGGCTCGGCTTCTTTCGACGCCGATGCCGGCGACGCAGCACTTTCTCGCCCGCCAGCCACCGAGAAAAGGGTGCGCTCCGACCGGC
Organism: Styela clava; assembly: GCF_964204865.1. Lineage (NCBI taxonomy): Eukaryota > Metazoa > Chordata > Ascidiacea > Stolidobranchia > Styelidae > Styela > Styela clava. The sequence continues at coordinate 102,368 of NW_027556646.1, forward strand.
CCCGCACCGCTCTTTCTTGGCTCATTCGAAATTACTGTCTTTCGCTCTGACATGCCTTACCTAGGGTTAGGTTAGTATGCTTGCACGTTTGTACTTTAACTTTTTTCGGCTCGGCTTCTTTCGACGCCGATGCCGGCGACGCAGCACTCTCTCGCCCGCCAGCCACCGAGAAAAGGGTGCGCTCCGACCGGCCCCGCACCGCTCTTTCATGGCTCATTCGAAATTACTGTCTTTCGCTCTGACATGCCTTACCTAGGGTTAGGTTAGTATGCTTGCACGTTTGTACTTTAACTTTTTTTGGCTCGGCTTCTTTCGACGCCGATGCCGGCGACGCAGCACTCTCTCGCCCGCCAGCCACCGAGAAAAGGGTGCGCTCCGACCGGCCCCGCACCGCTCTTTCATGGCTCATTCGAGTTTACTGTCTTTCGCTCTGACATGCCTTACCTAGGGTTAGGTTAGTATGCTTGCACGTTTGTACTTTAACTTTTTTCGGCTCGGCTTTTTTCGACGCCGATGCCGGCGACGCAGCACTCTCTCGCCCGCCAGCCACCGAGAAAAGGGTGCGCTCCGACCGGCCCCGCACCGCTCTTTCATGGCTCATTCGAGTTTACTGTCTTTCGCTCTGACATGCCTTACCTAGGGTTAGGTTAGTATGCTTGCACGTTTGTACTTTAACTTTTTTCGGCTCGGCTTCTTCCGACGCCGATGCCGGCGACGCAGCACTCTCTCGCCCGCCAGCCACCGAGAAAAGGGTGCGCTCCGACCGGCCCCGCACCGCTCTTTCTTGGCTCATTCGAAATTACTGTCTTTCGCTCTGACATGCCTTACCTAGGGTTAGGTTAGTATGCTTGCACGTTTGTACTTTAACTTTTTTCGGCTCGGCTTCTTTCGACGCCGATGCCGGCGACGCAGCACTCTCTCGCCCGCCAGCCACCGAGAAAAGGGTGCGCTCCGACCGGCCCCGCACCGCTCTTTCTTGGCTAATTCGAAATTACTGTCTTTCGCTCTGACATGCCTTACCTAGGGTTAGGTTAGTATGCTTGCACGTTTGTACTTTAACTTTTTTTGGCTCGGCTTCTTTCGACGCCGATGCCGGCGACGCAGCACTTTCTCGCCCGCCAGCCACCGAGAAAAGGGTGCGCTCCGACCGGCCCCGCACCGCTCTTTCTTGGCTCATTCGAAATTACTGTCTTTCGCTCTGACATGCCTTACCTAGGGTTAGGTTAGTATGCTTGCACGTTTGTACTTTAACTTTTTTCGGCTCGGCTTCTTTCGACGCCGATGCCGGCGACGCAGCACTCTCTCGCCCGCCAGCCACCGAGAAAAGGGTGCGCTCCGACCGGCCCCGCACCGCTCTTTCATGGCTCATTCGAAATTACTGTCTTTCGCTCTGACATGCCTTACCTAGGGTTAGGTTAGTATGCTTGCACGTTTGTACTTTAACTTTTTTTGGCTCGGCTTCTTTCGACGCCGATGCCGGCGACGCAGCACTCTCTCGCCCGCCAGCCACCGAGAAAAGGGTGCGCTCCGACCGGCCCCGCACCGCTCTTTCATGGCTCATTCGAGTTTACTGTCTTTCGCTCTGACATGCCTTACCTAGGGTTAGGTTAGTATGCTTGCACGTTTGTACTTTAACTTTTTTCGGCTCGGCTTCTTTCGACGCCGATGCCGGCGACGCAGCACTCTCTCGCCCGCCAGCCACCGAGAAAAGGGTGCGCTCCGACCGGCCCCGCACCGCTCTTTCTTGGCTCATTCGAAATTACTGTCTTTCGCTCTGACATGCCTTACCTAGGGTTAGGTTAGTATGCTTGCACGTTTGTACTTTTAACTTTTTTCGGCTCGGCTTTTTTCGACGCCGATGCCGGCGACGCAGCACTCTCTCGCCCGCCAGCCACCGAGAAAAGGGTGCGCTCCGACCGGCCCCGCACCGCTCTTTCATGGCTCATTCGAGTTTACTGTCTTTCGCTCTGACATGCCTTACCTAGGGTTAGGTTAGTATGCTTGCACGTTTGTACTTTAACTTTTTTCGGCTCGGCTTCTTCCGACGCCGATGCCGGCGACGCAGCACTCTCTCGCCCGCCAGCCACCGAGAAAAGGGTGCGCTCCGACCGGCCCCGCACCGCTCTTTCTTGGCTCATTCGAAATTACTGTCTTTCGCTCTGACATGCCTTACCTAGGGTTAGGTTAGTATGCTTGCACGTTTGTACTTTAACTTTTTTCGGCTCGGCTTCTTTCGACGCCGATGCCGGCGACGCAGCACTCTCTCGCCCGCCAGCCACCGAGAAAAGGGTGCGCTCCGACCGGCCCCGCACCGCTCTTTCTTGGCTCATTCGAAATTACTGTCTTTCGCTCTGACATGCCTTACCTAGGGTTAGGTTAGTATGCTTGCACGTTTGTACTTTAACTTTTTTTGGCTCGGCTTCTTTCGACGCCGATGCCGGCGACGCAGCACTTTCTCGCCCGCCAGCCACCGAGAAAAGGGTGCGCTCCGACCGGCCCCGCACCGCTCTTTCTTGGCTCATTCGAAATTACTGTCTTTCGCTCTGACATGCCTTACCTAGGGTTAGGTTAGTATGCTTGCACGTTTGTACTTTAACTTTTTTCGGCTCGGCTTCTTTCGACGCCGATGCCGG
>NW_027556646.1:130000-132500 GCF_964204865.1 Styela clava
CTGTCTTTCGCTCTGACATGCCTTACCTAGGGTTAGGTTAGTATGCTTGCACGTTTGTACTTTAACTTTTTTCGGCTCGGCTTCTTTCGACGCCGATGCCGGCGACGCAGCACTCTCTCGCCCGCCAGCCACCGAGAAAAGGGTGCGCTCCGACCGGCCCCGCACTGCTCTTTCATGGCTCATTCGAAATTACTGTCTTTCGCTCTGACATGCCTTACCTAGGGTTAGGTTAGTATGCTTGCACGTTTGTACTTTAACTTTTTTTGGCTCGGCTTCTTTCGACGCCGATGCCGGCGACGCAGCACTCTCTCGCCCGCCAGCCACCGAGAAAAGGGTGCGCTCCGACCGGCCCCGCACCGCTCTTTCATGGCTCATTCGAGTTTACTGTCTTTCGCTCTGACATGCCTTACCTAGGGTTAGGTTAGTATGCTTGCACGTTTGTACTTTAACTTTTTTCGGCTCGGCTTCTTTCGACGCCGATGCCGGCGACGCAGCACTCTCTCGCCCGCCAGCCACCGAGAAAAGGGTGCGCTCCGACCGGCCCCACACCGCTCTTTCTTGGCTCATTCGAAATTACTGTCTTTCGCTCTGACATGCCTTACCTAGGGTTAGGTTAGTATGCTTGCACGTTTGTACTTTAACTTTTTTCGGCTCGGCTTTTTTCGACGCCGATGCCGGCGACGCAGCACTCTCTCGCCCGCCAGCCACCGAGAAAAGGGTGCGCTCCGACCGGCCCCGCACCGCTCTTTCATGGCTCATTCGAGTTTACTGTCTTTCGCTCTGACATGCCTTACCTAGGGTTAGGTTAGTATGCTTGCACGTTTGTACTTTAACTTTTTTCGGCTCGGCTTCTTCCGACGCCGATGCCGGCGACGCAGCACTCTCTCGCCCGCCAGCCACCGAGAAAAGGGTGCGCTCCGACCGGCCCCGCACCGCTCTTTCTTGGCTCATTCGAAATTACTGTCTTTCGCTCTGACATGCCTTACCTAGGGTTAGGTTAGTATGCTTGCACGTTTGTACTTTAACTTTTTTCGGCTCGGCTTCTTTCGACGCCGATGCCGGCGACGCAGCACTCTCTCGCCCGCCAGCCACCGAGAAAAGGGTGCGCTCCGACCGGCCCCGCACCGCTCTTTCTTGGCTCATTCGAAATTACTGTCTTTCGCTCTGACATGCCTTACCTAGGGTTAGGTTAGTATGCTTGCACGTTTGTACTTTAACTTTTTTTGGCTCGGCTTCTTTCGACGCCGATGCCGGCGACGCAGCACTTTCTCGCCCGCCAGCCACCGAGAAAAGGGTGCGCTCCGACCGGCCCCGCACCGCTCTTTCTTGGCTCATTCGAAATTACTGTCTTTCGCTCTGACATGCCTTACCTAGGGTTAGGTTAGTATGCTTGCACGTTTGTACTTTAACTTTTTTCGGCTCGGCTTCTTTCGACGCCGATGCCGGCGACGCAGCACTCTCTCGCCCGCCAGCCACCGAGAAAAGGGTGCGCTCCGACCGGCCCCGCACCGCTCTTTCATGGCTCATTCGAAATTACTGTCTTTCGCTCTGACATGCCTTACCTAGGGTTAGGTTAGTATGCTTGCACGTTTGTACTTTAACTTTTTTTGGCTCGGCTTCTTTCGACGCCGATGCCGGCGACGCAGCACTCTCTCGCCCGCCAGCCACCGAGAAAAGGGTGCGCTCCGACCGGCCCCGCACCGCTCTTTCTTGGCTCATTCGAAATTACTGTCTTTCGCTCTGACATGCCTTACCTAGGGTTAGGTTAGTATGCTTGCACGTTTGTACTTTAACTTTTTTTGGCTCGGCTTCTTTCGACGCCGATGCCGGCGACGCAGCACTCTCTCGCCCGCCAGCCACCGAGAAAAGGGTGCGCTCCGACCGGCCCCGCACCGCTCTTTCATGGCTCATTCGAAATTACTGTCTTTCGCTCTGACATGCCTTACCTAGGGTTAGGTTAGTATGCTTGCACGTTTGTACTTTAACTTTTTTTGGCTCGGCTTCTTTCGACGCCGATGCCGGCGACGCAGCACTTTCTCGCCCGCCAGCCACCGAGAAAAGGGTGCGCTCCGACCGGCCCCGCACCGCTCTTTCTTGGCTCATTCGAAATTACTGTCTTTCGCTCTGACATGCCTTACCTAGGGTTAGGTTAGTATGCTTGCACGTTTGTACTTTAACTTTTTTCGGCTCGGCTTCTTTCGACGCCGATGCCGGCGACGCAGCACTCTCTCGCCCGCCAGCCACCGAGAAAAGGGTGCGCTCCGACCGGCCCCGCACCGCTCTTTCATGGCTCATTCGAAATTACTGTCTTTCGCTCTGACATGCCTTACCTAGGGTTAGGTTAGTATGCTTGCACGTTTGTACTTTAACTTTTTTTGGCTCGGCTTCTTTCGACGCCGATGCCGGCGACGCAGCACTCTCTCGCCCGCCAGCCACCGAGAAAAGGGTGCGCTCCGACCGGCCCCGCACCGCTCTTTCATGGCTCATTCGAGTTTACTGT
>NW_027556646.1:140000-145000 GCF_964204865.1 Styela clava
GTTACGCGTGTCGCACGGGGCGGAACCCCGATTGACGGCCGCCCTCTCGGCGGCACCCAAAGACAATTAAGTGCGCGGTCGGCCGGGGCCTACCACCACTTTCGGTAATGATCCTTCCGCAGGTTCACCTACGGAAACCTTGTTACGACTTTTACTTCCTCTAAATGATCAAGTTTGATCGTCTTCTCGACACGCCGACGCGGCCGTTGCCAGCCGCGACGGGGCCGATCCAAGGATCTCACTAAACCATTCAATCGGTAGTAGCGACGGGCGGTGTGTACAAAGGGCAGGGACGTAATCAACGCAAGTTGATGACTTGCGCTTACTGGGAATTCCTCGTTCAAGGGAAACAATTGCAAGTCCCTATCCCAATCACGAATGAGGTTCAACGGGTTACCCGGACCTTTCGGCCTAGGTTAGACACTCGCTGCTTCACTCAGTGTAGCGCGCGTGAGGCCCCGGACATCTAAGGGCATCACAGACCTGTTATTGCTCAATCTCGTGTGGCTAAACGCCACTAGTCCCTCTAAGAAGTTAGACGCCGACCGAGAAGGTCGCGTAACTATTTAGCATGCCAGAGTCTCGTTCGTTATCGGAATTAACCAGACAAATCGCTCCACCAACTAAGAACGGCCATGCACCACCACCCACAGAATCAAGAAAGAGCTCTCAATCTGTCAATCCTACCTGTGTCCGGGCCGGGTGAGTTTCCCCGTGTTGAGTCAAATTAAGCCGCAGGCTCCACTCCTGGTGGTGCCCTTCCGTCAATTCCTTTAAGTTTCAGCTTTGCAACCATACTTCCCCCGGAACCCAAAGACTTTGGTTTCCCGGAAGCTGCCGGAAAGGTCGTCATGGTAACGCCTCCCGATCGCTAGTTGGCATCGTTTATAGTCAGAACTAGGACGGTATCTGATCGTCTTCGAACCTCTGACTTTCGCTCTTGATTAAAGAAAACATTCTTGGCGAATGCTTTCGCAGTAGTTCGTCTTCCGCCGATCCAAGAATTTCACCTCTAACGGCAGAGTACGGACGCCCCCGTCTGTCCCTCTTAATCATTACCTCGTGCTCCGAAAACCAACAAAATAGAACCGAGGTCCTATTCCATTATTCCATGCAACACTATGCAGGCGAACAGCCTGCTTTGAACACTCTAATTTTTTCAAAGTAAACTTATCGGCCACCGCCGACACTCAGTCAAGAGCACCGACGGAGAACCGAAGGTGAGGCGAACGCAACCAGTGACACGCCTTGCGACGGACCGGCGGCGCTCGCCCAAAATCCAACTACGAGCTTTTCAACCGCAACAACTTTAGCATACACTGTTGGAGCTGGAATTACCGCGGCTGCTGGCACCAGACTTGCCCTCCAATGGATACTCGTTAAGAGTTTTAGGATGTACTCATTCCAATTACAGGGCCTCGTTAGAGTCCTGTATTGTTATTTTTCGTCACTACCTCCCCGTGTCGGGAATGGGTAATTTGCGCGCCTGCTGCCTTCCTTGGATGTGGTAGCCGTTTCTCAGGCTCCCTCTCCGGAATCGAACCCTGATTCCCCGTTACCCGTTATCACAAAGGTAGGCACGTAGCGTACCTTCGACAGTTGATAGGGCAGACACTTGAATGATACGTCGTCGGTGCAGAGACCGTACGATCCGCGTGGTTATCCAGAGTCATCAAACGTCACAGGACGAACCCGGTCGGTTTTGATCTGATAAAAGCGCGCCTCCCGAAGTCGGCGCTTAATGCATGTATTAGCTCTAGAATTACCACAGTTATCCACTTCGCTTACGAGACCAAATAAACCAAGACTGATTTAATGAGCCATTCGCAGTTTCGCTTTACGAGAACTCGTACTTGCACCTGCATGGCTTAATCTTTGAGACAAGCATATCACTACTGGCAGGATCAACCAGATAGCTGCGACAGCTGCGCTCGGCCCTTGCTGGGCCGCCCGGCGCGTGCTCGTCGCATTCGTTTAAGACCGAGGCGATCGCCTGCGGCCGTACTCAGCTTCGACAGTCGCTGGCCGCGACGTCCACGCTCTCGCCGGCAGTGCCAGGCGGAGCGATTTGCGTTTTTTCTTTGCTCGCCCTCTCTCGGGCTCGATCCATTCAGTTTCGCACAAACAAGAGCTCTGCCGGCCGCCTGCAGCGGTGCCTAAAACCCGGGCATAACAATGCGACCGTTCTGCTAGGCCGACAAGCGCTCAAGCCAGACGCTCGATCGAACGCCCCCTACATATTAGTCGAGACAACGGCTCGCTCATTAGCATCGCGTTTGTACTTTAACTTTTTTCGGCTCGGCTTCTTTCGACGCCGATGCCGGCGACGCAGCACTCTCTCGCCCGCCAGCCACCGAGAAAAGGGTGCGCTCCGACCGGCCCCGCACCGCTCTTTCTTGGCTCATTCGAAATTACTGTCTTTCGCTCTGACATGCCTTACCTAGGGTTAGGTTAGTATGCTTGCACGTTTGTACTTTAACTTTTTTTGGCTCGGCTTCTTTCGACGCCGATGCCGGCGACGCAGCACTCTCTCGCCCGCCAGCCACCGAGAAAAGGGTGCGCTCCGACCGGCCCCGCACCGCTCTTTCATGGCTCATTCGAAATTACTGTCTTTCGCTCTGACATGCCTTACCTAGGGTTAGGTTAGTATGCTTGCACGTTTGTACTTTAACTTTTTTTGGCTCGGCTTCTTTCGACGCCGATGCCGGCGACGCAGCACTTTCTCGCCCGCCAGCCACCGAGAAAAGGGTGCGCTCCGACCGGCCCCGCACCGCTCTTTCTTGGCTCATTCGAAATTACTGTCTTTCGCTCTGACATGCCTTACCTAGGGTTAGGTTAGTATGCTTGCACGTTTGTACTTTAACTTTTTTCGGCTCGGCTTCTTTCGACGCCGATGCCGGCGACGCAGCACTCTCTCGCCCGCCAGCCACCGAGAAAAGGGTGCGATCCGACCGGCCCCGCACCGCTCTTTCATGGCTCATTCGAAATTACTGTCTTTCGCTCTGACATGCCTTACCTAGGGTTAGGTTAGTATGCTTGCACGTTTGTACTTTAACTTTTTTCGGCTCGGCTTCTTTCGACGCCGATGCCGGCGACGCAGCACTCTCTCGCCCGCCAGCCACCGAGAAAAGGGTGCGCTCCGACCGGCCCCGCACCGCTCTTTCATGGCTCATTCGAAATTACTGTCTTTCGCTCTGACATGCCTTACCTAGGGTTAGGTTAGTATGCTTGCACGTTTGTACTTTAACTTTTTTTGGCTCGGCTTCTTTCGACGCCGATGCCGGCGACGCAGCACTCTCTCGCCCGCCAGCCACCGAGAAAAGGGTGCGCTCCGACCGGCCCCGCACCGCTCTTTCATGGCTCATTCGAGTTTACTGTCTTTCGCTCTGACATGCCTTACCTAGGGTTAGGTTAGTATGCTTGCACGTTTGTACTTTAACTTTTTTCGGCTCGGCTTCTTTCGACGCCGATGCCGGCGACGCAGCACTCTCTCGCCCGCCAGCCACCGAGAAAAGGGTGCGCTCCGACCGGCCCCGCACCGCTCTTTCTTGGCTCATTCGAAATTACTGTCTTTCGCTCTGACATGCCTTACCTAGGGTTAGGTTAGTATGCTTGCACGTTTGTACTTTAACTTTTTTCGGCTCGGCTTTTTTCGACGCCGATGCCGGCGACGCAGCACTCTCTCGCCCGCCAGCCACCGAGAAAAGGGTGCGCTCCGACCGGCCCCGCACCGCTCTTTCATGGCTCATTCGAGTTTACTGTCTTTCGCTCTGACATGCCTTACCTAGGGTTAGGTTAGTATGCTTGCACGTTTGTACTTTAACTTTTTTCGGCTCGGCTTCTTCCGACGCCGATGCCGGCGACGCAGCACTCTCTCGCCCGCCAGCCACCGAGAAAAGGGTGCGCTCCGACCGGCCCCGCACCGCTCTTTCTTGGCTCATTCGAAATTACTGTCTTTCGCTCTGACATGCCTTACCTAGGGTTAGGTTAGTATGCTTGCACGTTTGTACTTTAACTTTTTTCGGCTCGGCTTCTTTCGACGCCGATGCCGGCGACGCAGCACTCTCTCGCCCGCCAGCCACCGAGAAAAGGGTGCGCTCCGACCGGCCCCGCACCGCTCTTTCTTGGCTCATTCGAAATTACTGTCTTTCGCTCTGACATGCCTTACCTAGGGTTAGGTTAGTATGCTTGCACGTTTGTACTTTAACTTTTTTTGGCTCGGCTTCTTTCGACGCCGATGCCGGCGACGCAGCACTTTCTCGCCCGCCAGCCACCGAGAAAAGGGTGCGCTCCGACCGGCCCCGCACCGCTCTTTCTTGGCTCATTCGAAATTACTGTCTTTCGCTCTGACATGCCTTACCTAGGGTTAGGTTAGTATGCTTGCACGTTTGTACTTTAACTTTTTTCGGCTCGGCTTCTTTCGACGCCGATGCCGGCGACGCAGCACTCTCTCGCCCGCCAGCCACCGAGAAAAGGGTGCGCTCCGACCGGCCCCGCACCGCTCTTTCATGGCTCATTCGAAATTACTGTCTTTCGCTCTGACATGCCTTACCTAGGGTTAGGTTAGTATGCTTGCACGTTTGTACTTTAACTTTTTTTGGCTCGGCTTCTTTCGACGCCGATGCCGGCGACGCAGCACTCTCTCGCCCGCCAGCCACCGAGAAAAGGGTGCGCTCCGACCGGCCCCGCACCGCTCTTTCATGGCTCATTCGAGTTTACTGTCTTTCGCTCTGACATGCCTTACCTAGGGTTAGGTTAGTATGCTTGCACGTTTGTACTTTAACTTTTTTCGGCTCGGCTTCTTTCGACGCCGATGCCGGCGACGCAGCACTCTCTCGCCCGCCAGCCACCGAGAAAAGGGTGCGCTCCGACCGGCCCCGCACCGCTCTTTCTTGGCTCATTCGAAATTACTGTCTTTCGCTCTGACATGCCTTACCTAGGGTTAGGTTAGTATGCTTGCACGTTTGTACTTTAACTTTTTTCGGCTCGGCTTCTTCCGA
>NW_027556646.1:150000-155000 GCF_964204865.1 Styela clava
TTAATAATATGCTTAAATTCAGCGGGTGCTCTCGCCTGAACTCAGGTCGTATGTGTCAAGCGGGCCGCTTCTTACACGGCCCGCTGGCATCGCAAGTCGTCGCCGCCGGCGCCGACCGAGCGCGTACCGTCGCCGCCTTGGCCCACGGTCGGTCTTGATCTCGTGACCGGACCGACCGACCTGGACCCGCCCCTCGAACGTAGTTGAACACGTCGAGGGGCCGGCGGTGTACGGGACACGCGGTCGCGCCGAGAAAGCTCGGCGACCGCTTCAACTTGGGGCGACGCCCGGCCGTCTTCGCAGAGGCCAGGCGACGGCCCTCGGGTGAGGACGAACGCGACCCTGAGGCAGACGCGGTCCCGGGATTGACCCGAGACCGCAATTCGCGTTCAGAAGGTCGACGTTCAATGTGTTCTGCAATTCACATTACTTCTCGCACTTGGCTGCGTCCTTCATCGACTCGCGAGCCGAGTGATCCACCGTTAAGAGTCGTCCTCGACGTTTCGCCCGGCGCCGAAGCGCGCGGACGTCACACTGTGGGATCGACCACAAAACCACCACCGACAACAACTGCACAAAAACACCAACAAACGGCGCCGAGCGACCGCCGGGCTGGGCCGGCGGCACATCGAGCGCGGTGCCCAGAAGCCACCATCGCACTCGGCTGCCTTGCTATGCCAACGTGTTACGCGTGTCGCACGGGGCGGAACCCCGATTGACGGCCGCCCTCTCGGCGGCACCCAAAGACAATTAAGTGCGCGGTCGGCCGGGGCCTACCACCACTTTCGGTAATGATCCTTCCGCAGGTTCACCTACGGAAACCTTGTTACGACTTTTACTTCCTCTAAATGATCAAGTTTGATCGTCTTCTCGACACGCCGACGCGGCCGTTGCCAGCCGCGACGGGGCCGATCCAAGGATCTCACTAAACCATTCAATCGGTAGTAGCGACGGGCGGTGTGTACAAAGGGCAGGGACGTAATCAACGCAAGTTGATGACTTGCGCTTACTGGGAATTCCTCGTTCAAGGGAAACAATTGCAAGTCCCTATCCCAATCACGAATGAGGTTCAACGGGTTACCCGGACCTTTCGGCCTAGGTTAGACACTCGCTGCTTCACTCAGTGTAGCGCGCGTGCGGCCCCGGACATCTAAGGGCATCACAGACCTGTTATTGCTCAATCTCGTGTGGCTAAACGCCACTAGTCCCTCTAAGAAGTTAGACGCCGACCGAGAAGGTCGCGTAACTATTTAGCATGCCAGAGTCTCGTTCGTTATCGGAATTAACCAGACAAATCGCTCCACCAACTAAGAACGGCCATGCACCACCACCCACAGAATCAAGAAAGAGCTCTCAATCTGTCAATCCTACCTGTGTCCGGGCCGGGTGAGTTTCCCCGTGTTGAGTCAAATTAAGCCGCAGGCTCCACTCCTGGTGGTGCCCTTCCGTCAATTCCTTTAAGTTTCAGCTTTGCAACCATACTTCCCCCGGAACCCAAAGACTTTGGTTTCCCGGAAGCTGCCGGAAAGGTCGTCATGGTAACGCCTCCCGATCGCTAGTTGGCATCGTTTATAGTCAGAACTAGGACGGTATCTGATCGTCTTCGAACCTCTGACTTTCGCTCTTGATTAAAGAAAACATTCTTGGCGAATGCTTTCGCAGTAGTTCGTCTTCCGCCGATCCAAGAATTTCACCTCTAACGGCAGAGTACGGACGCCCCCGTCTGTCCCTCTTAATCATTACCTCGTGCTCCGAAAACCAACAAAATAGAACCGAGGTCCTATTCCATTATTCCATGCAACACTATGCAGGCGAACAGCCTGCTTTGAACACTCTAATTTTTTCAAAGTAAACTTATCGGCCACCGCCGACACTCAGTCAAGAGCACCGACGGAGAACCGAAGGTGAGGCGAACGCAACCAGTGACACGCCTTGCGACGGACCGGCGGCGCTCGCCCAAAATCCAACTACGAGCTTTTCAACCGCAACAACTTTAGCATACACTGTTGGAGCTGGAATTACCGCGGCTGCTGGCACCAGACTTGCCCTCCAATGGATACTCGTTAAGAGTTTTAGGATGTACTCATTCCAATTACAGGGCCTCGTTAGAGTCCTGTATTGTTATTTTTCGTCACTACCTCCCCGTGTCGGGAATGGGTAATTTGCGCGCCTGCTGCCTTCCTTGGATGTGGTAGCCGTTTCTCAGGCTCCCTCTCCGGAATCGAACCCTGATTCCCCGTTACCCGTTATCACAAAGGTAGGCACGTAGCGTACCTTCGACAGTTGATAGGGCAGACACTTGAATGATACGTCGTCGGTGCAGAGACCGTACGATCCGCGTGGTTATCCAGAGTCATCAAACGTCACAGGACGAACCCGGTCGGTTTTGATCTGATAAAAGCGCGCCTCCCGAAGTCGGCGCTTAATGCATGTATTAGCTCTAGAATTACCACAGTTATCCACTTCGCTTACGAGACCAAATAAACCAAGACTGATTTAATGAGCCATTCGCAGTTTCGCTTTACGAGAACTCGTACTTGCACCTGCATGGCTTAATCTTTGAGACAAGCATATCACTACTGGCAGGATCAACCAGATAGCTGCGACAGCTGCGCTCGGCCCTTGCTGGGCCGCCCGGCGCGTGCTCGTCGCATTCGTTTAAGACCGAGGCGATCGCCTGCGGCCGTACTCAGCTTCGACAGTCGCTGGCCGCGACGTCCACGCTCTCGCCGGCAGTGCCAGGCGGAGCGATTTGCGTTTTTTCTTTGCTCGCCCTCTCTCGGGCTCGATCCATTCAGTTTCGCACAAACAAGAGCTCTGCCGGCCGCCTGCAGCGGTGCCTAAAACCCGGGCATAACAATGCGACCGTTCTGCTAGGCCGACAAGCGCTCAAGCCAGACGCTCGATCGAACGCCCCCTACATATTAGTCGAGACAACGGCTCGCTCATTAGCATCGCGTTTGTACTTTAACTTTTTTCGGCTCGGCTTCTTTCGACGCCGATGCCGGCGACGCAGCACTCTCTCGCCCGCCAGCCACCGAGAAAAGGGTGCGCTCCGACCGGCCCCGCACCGCTCTTTCTTGGCTCATTCGAAATTACTGTCTTTCGCTCTGACATGCCTTACCTAGGGTTAGGTTAGTATGCTTGCACGTTTGTACTTTAACTTTTTTTGGCTCGGCTTCTTTCGACGCCGATGCCGGCGACGCAGCACTCTCTCGCCCGCCAGCCACCGAGAAAAGGGTGCGCTCCGACCGGCCCCGCACCGCTCTTTCATGGCTCATTCGAAATTACTGTCTTTCGCTCTGACATGCCTTACCTAGGGTTAGGTTAGTATGCTTGCACGTTTGTACTTTAACTTTTTTTGGCTCGGCTTCTTTCGACGCCGATGCCGGCGACGCAGCACTTTCTCGCCCGCCAGCCACCGAGAAAAGGGTGCGCTCCGACCGGCCCCGCACCGCTCTTTCTTGGCTCATTCGAAATTACTGTCTTTCGCTCTGACATGCCTTACCTAGGGTTAGGTTAGTATGCTTGCACGTTTGTACTTTAACTTTTTTCGGCTCGGCTTCTTACGACGCCGATGCCGGCGACGCAGCACTCTCTCGCCCGCCAGCCACCGAGAAAAGGGTGCGCTCCGACCGGCCCCGCACCGCTCTTTCATGGCTCATTCGAAATTACTGTCTTTCGCTCTGACATGCCTTACCTAGGGTTAGGTTAGTATGCTTGCACGTTTGTACTTTAACTTTTTTTGGCTCGGCTTCTTTCGACGCCGATGCCGGCGACGCAGCACTCTCTCGCCCGCCAGCCACCGAGAAAAGGGTGCGCTCCGACCGGCCCCGCACCGCTCTTTCATGGCTCATTCGAGTTTACTGTCTTTCGCTCTGACATGCCTTACCTAGGGTTAGGTTAGTATGCTTGCACGTTTGTACTTTAACTTTTTTCGGCTCGGCTTCTTTCGACGCCGATGCCGGCGACGCAGCACTCTCTCGCCCGCCAGCCACCGAGAAAAGGGTGCGCTCCGACCGGCCCCGCACCGCTCTTTCTTGGCTCATTCGAAATTACTGTCTTTCGCTCTGACATGCCTTACCTAGGGTTAGGTTAGTATGCTTGCACGTTTGTACTTTAACTTTTTTCGGCTCGGCTTTTTTCGACGCCGATGCCGGCGACGCAGCACTCTCTCGCCCGCCAGCCACCGAGAAAAGGGTGCGCTCCGACCGGCCCCGCACCGCTCTTTCATGGCTCATTCGAGTTTACTGTCTTTCGCTCTGACATGCCTTACCTAGGGTTAGGTTAGTATGCTTGCACGTTTGTACTTTAACTTTTTTCGGCTCGGCTTCTTCCGACGCCGATGCCGGCGACGCAGCACTCTCTCGCCCGCCAGCCACCGAGAAAAGGGTGCGCTCCGACCGGCCCCGCACCGCTCTTTCTTGGCTCATTCGAAATTACTGTCTTTCGCTCTGACATGCCTTACCTAGGGTTAGGCTAGTATGCTTGCACGTTTGTACTTTAACTTTTTTCGGCTCGGCTTCTTTCGACGCCGATGCCGGCGACGCAGCACTCTCTCGCCCGCCAGCCACCGAGAAAAGGGTGCGCTCCGACCGGCCCCGCACCGCTCTTTCTTGGCTCATTCGAAATTACCGTCTTTCGCTCTGACATGCCTTACCTAGGGTTAGGTTAGTATGCTTGCACGTTTGTACTTTAACTTTTTTTGGCTCGGCTTCTTTCGACGCCGATGCCGGCGACGCAGCACTTTCTCGCCCGCCAGCCACCGAGAAAAGGGTGCGCTCCGACCGGCCCCGCACCGCTCTTTCTTGGCTCATTCGAAATTACTGTCTTTCGCTCTGACATGCCTTACCTAGGGTTAGGTTAGTATGCTTGCACGTTTGTACTTTAACTTTTTTCGGCTCGGCTTCTTTCGACGCCGATGCCGGCGACGCAGCACTCTCTCGCCCGCCAGCCACCGAGAAAAGGGTGCGCTCCGACCGGCCCCGCACCGCTCTTTC
>NW_027556646.1:162500-165000 GCF_964204865.1 Styela clava
TCTCTCGGGCTCGATCCATTCAGTTTCGCACAAACAAGAGCTCTGCCGGCCGCCTGCAGCGGTGCCTAAAACCCGGGCATAACAATGCGACCGTTCTGCTAGGCCGACAAGCGCTCAAGCCAGACGCTCGATCGAACGCCCCCTACATATTAGTCGAGACAACGGCTCGCTCATTAGCATCGCGTTTGTACTTTAACTTTTTTCGGCTCGGCTTCTTTCGACGCCGATGCCGGCGACGCAGCACTCTCTCGCCCGCCAGCCACCGAGAAAAGGGTGCGCTCCGACCGGCCCCGCACCGCTCTTTCTTGGCTCATTCGAAATTACTGTCTTTCGCTCTGACATGCCTTACCTAGGGTTAGGTTAGTATGCTTGCACGTTTGTACTTTAACTTTTTTTGGCTCGGCTTCTTTCGACGCCGATGCCGGCGACGCAGCACTCTCTCGCCCGCCAGCCACCGAGAAAAGGGTGCGCTCCGACCGGCCCCGCACCGCTCTTTCATGGCTCATTCGAAATTACTGTCTTTCGCTCTGACATGCCTTACCTAGGGTTAGGTTAGTATGCTTGCACGTTTGTACTTTAACTTTTTTTGGCTCGGCTTCTTTCGACGCCGATGCCGGCGACGCAGCACTTTCTCGCCCGCCAGCCACCGAGAAAAGGATGCGCTCCGACCGGCCCCGCACCGCTCTTTCTTGGCTCATTCGAAATTACTGTCTTTCGCTCTGACATGCCTTACCTAGGGTTAGGTTAGTATGCTTGCACGTTTGTACTTTAACTTTTTTCGGCTCGGCTTCTTTCGACGCCGATGCCGGCGACGCAGCACTCTCTCGCCCGCCAGCCACCGAGAAAAGGGTGCGCTCCGACCGGCCCCGCACCGCTCTTTCATGGCTCATTCGAAATTACTGTCTTTCGCTCTGACATGCCTTACCTAGGGTTAGGTTAGTATGCTTGCACGTTTGTACTTTAACTTTTTTTGGCTCGGCTTCTTTCGACGCCGATGCCGGCGACGCAGCACTCTCTCGCCCGCCAGCCACCGAGAAAAGGGTGCGCTCCGACCGGCCCCGCACCGCTCTTTCATGGCTCATTCGAGTTTACTGTCTTTCGCTCTGACATGCCTTACCTAGGGTTAGGTTAGTATGCTTGCACGTTTGTACTTTAACTTTTTTCGGCTCGGCTTCTTTCGACGCCGATGCCGGCGACGCAGCACTCTCTCGCCCGCC
The DNA here is from genome assembly GCF_964204865.1 of Styela clava. Classification (NCBI taxonomy): domain Eukaryota; kingdom Metazoa; phylum Chordata; class Ascidiacea; order Stolidobranchia; family Styelidae; genus Styela; species Styela clava. Next base: position 163,718 of record NW_027556646.1, read on the forward strand.
AGCCACCGAGAAAAGGGTGCGCTCCGACCGGCCCCGCACCGCTCTTTCTTGGCTCATTCGAAATTACTGTCTTTCGCTCTGACATGCCTTACCTAGGGTTAGGTTAGTATGCTTGCACGTTTGTACTTTAACTTTTTTCGGCTCGGCTTTTTTCGACGCCGATGCCGGCGACGCAGCACTCTCTCGCCCGCCAGCCACCGAGAAAAGGGTGCGCTCCGACCGGCCCCGCACCGCTCTTTCATGGCTCATTCGAGTTTACTGTCTTTCGCTCTGACATGCCTTACCTAGGGTTAGGTTAGTATGCTTGCACGTTTGTACTTTAACTTTTTTCGGCTCGGCTTCTTCCGACGCCGATGCCGGCGACGCAGCACTCTCTCGCCCGCCAGCCACCGAGAAAAGGGTGCGCTCCGACCGGCCCCGCACCGCTCTTTCTTGGCTCATTCGAAATTACTGTCTTTCGCTCTGACATGCCTTACCTAGGGTTAGGTTAGTATGCTTGCACGTTTGTACTTTAACTTTTTTCGGCTCGGCTTCTTTCGACGCCGATGCCGGCGACGCAGCACTCTCTCGCCCGCCAGCCACCGAGAAAAGGGTGCGCTCCGACCGGCCCCGCACCGCTCTTTCTTGGCTCATTCGAAATTACTGTCTTTCGCTCTGACATGCCTTACCTAGGGTTAGGTTAGTATGCTTGCACGTTTGTACTTTAACTTTTTTTGGCTCGGCTTCTTTCGACGCCGATGCCGGCGACGCAGCACTTTCTCGCCCGCCAGCCACCGAGAAAAGGGTGCGCTCCGACCGGCCCCGCACCGCTCTTTCTTGGCTCATTCGAAATTACTGTCTTTCGCTGTGACATGCCTTACCTAGGGTTAGGTTAGTATGCTTGCACGTTTGTACTTTAACTTTTTTCGGCTCGGCTTCTTTCGACGCCGATGCCGGCGACGCAGCACTCTCTCGCCCGCCAGCCACCGAGAAAAGGGTGCGCTCCGACCGGCCCCGCACCGCTCTTTCATGGCTCATTCGAAATTACTGTCTTTCGCTCTGACATGCCTTACCTAGGGTTAGGTTAGTATGCTTGCACGTTTGTACTTTAACTTTTTTTGGCTCGGCTTCTTTCGACGCCGATGCCGGCGACGCAGCACTCTCTCGCCCGCCAGCCACCGAGAAAAGGGTGCGCTCCGACCGGCCCCGCACCGCTCTTTCATGGCTCATTCGAGTTTACTGTCTTTCGCTCTGACATGCCTTACCTAGGGTTAGGTTAGTATGCTTGCACGTTTGTACTTTAA
>NW_027556646.1:170000-172500 GCF_964204865.1 Styela clava
AGAAGACCCGAAGCGGCCAAGGCAAGCGCCCCTATGGGCCTAACACCCGCCGTGGGACGAGGCCTCGATCAGAAGGACACCGGCGCTCGCCGTCAGCCGCACTGGGACTTCCGTACGTCACAACTCGGCGCGCTCGAAAAGCGCGCAGATTCGACGCTGGACTCTTCCCGGTTCACTCGCCGTTACTCAGGGAATCCCTGTTGGTTTCTTTTCCTCCGCTTAATAATATGCTTAAATTCAGCGGGTGCTCTCGCCTGAACTCAGGTCGTATGTGTCAAGCGGGCCGCTTCTTACACGGCCCGCTGGCATCGCAAGTCGTCGCCGCCGGCGCCGACCGAGCGCGTACCGTCGCCGCCTTGGCCCACGGTCGGTCTTGATCTCGTGACCGGACCGACCGACCTGGACCCGCCCCTCGAACGTAGTTGAACACGTCGAGGGGCCGGCGGTGTACGGGACACGCGGTCGCGCCGAGAAAGCTCGGCGACCGCTTCAACTTGGGGCGACGCCCGGCCGTCTTCGCAGAGGCCAGGCGACGGCCCTCGGGTGAGGACGAACGCGACCCTGAGGCAGACGCGGTCCCGGGATTGACCCGAGACCGCAATTCGCGTTCAGAAGGTCGACGTTCAATGTGTTCTGCAATTCACATTACTTCTCGCACTTGGCTGCGTCCTTCATCGACTCGCGAGCCGAGTGATCCACCGTTAAGAGTCGTCCTCGACGTTTCGCCCGGCGCCGAAGCGCGCGGACGTCACACTGTGGGATCGACCACAAAACCACCACCGACAACAACTGCACAAAAACACCAACAAACGGCGCCGAGCGACCGCCGGGCTGGGCCGGCGGCACATCGAGCGCGGTGCCCAGAAGCCACCATCGCACTCGGCTGCCTTGCTATGCCAACGTGTTACGCGTGTCGCACGGGGCGGAACCCCGATTGACGGCCGCCCTCTCGGCGGCACCCAAAGACAATTAAGTGCGCGGTCGGCCGGGGCCTACCACCACTTTCGGTAATGATCCTTCCGCAGGTTCACCTACGGAAACCTTGTTACGACTTTTACTTCCTCTAAATGATCAAGTTTGATCGTCTTCTCGACACGCCGACGCGGCCGTTGCCAGCCGCGACGGGGCCGATCCAAGGATCTCACTAAACCATTCAATCGGTAGTAGCGACGGGCGGTGTGTACAAAGGGCAGGGACGTAATCAACGCAAGTTGATGACTTGCGCTTACTGGGAATTCCTCGTTCAAGGGAAACAATTGCAAGTCCCTATCCCAATCACGAATGAGGTTCAACGGGTTACCCGGACCTTTCGGCCTAGGTTAGACACTCGCTGCTTCACTCAGTGTAGCGCGCGTGCGGCCCCGGACATCTAAGGGCATCACAGACCTGTTATTGCTCAATCTCGTGTGGCTAAACGCCACTAGTCCCTCTAAGAAGTTAGACGCCGACCGAGAAGGTCGCGTAACTATTTAGCATGCCAGAGTCTCGTTCGTTATCGGAATTAACCAGACAAATCGCTCCACCAACTAAGAACGGCCATGCACCACCACCCACAGAATCAAGAAAGAGCTCTCAATCTGTCAATCCTACCTGTGTCCGGGCCGGGTGAGTTTCCCCGTGTTGAGTCAAATTAAGCCGCAGGCTCCACTCCTGGTGGTGCCCTTCCGTCAATTCCTTTAAGTTTCAGCTTTGCAACCATACTTCCCCCGGAACCCAAAGACTTTGGTTTCCCGGAAGCTGCCGGAAAGGTCGTCATGGTAACGCCTCCCGATCGCTAGTTGGCATCGTTTATAGTCAGAACTAGGACGGTATCTGATCGTCTTCGAACCTCTGACTTTCGCTCTTGATTAAAGAAAACATTCTTGGCGAATGCTTTCGCAGTAGTTCGTCTTCCGCCGATCCAAGAATTTCACCTCTAACGGCAGAGTACGGACGCCCCCGTCTGTCCCTCTTAATCATTACCTCGTGCTCCGAAAACCAACAAAATAGAACCGAGGTCCTATTCCATTATTCCATGCAACACTATGCAGGCGAACAGCCTGCTTTGAACACTCTAATTTTTTCAAAGTAAACTTATCGGCCACCGCCGACACTCAGTCAAGAGCACCGACGGAGAACCGAAGGTGAGGCGAACGCAACCAGTGACACGCCTTGCGACGGACCGGCGGCGCTCGCCCAAAATCCAACTACGAGCTTTTCAACCGCAACAACTTTAGCATACACTGTTGGAGCTGGAATTACCGCGGCTGCTGGCACCAGACTTGCCCTCCAATGGATACTCGTTAAGAGTTTTAGGATGTACTCATTCCAATTACAGGGCCTCGTTAGAGTCCTGTATTGTTATTTTTCGTCACTACCTCCCCGTGTCGGGAATGGGTAATTTGCGCGCCTGCTGCCTTCCTTGGATGTGGTAGCCGTTTCTCAGGCTCCCTCTCCGGAATCGAACCCTGATTCCCCGTTACACGTTATCACAAAGGTAGGCACGTAGCGTACCTTCGAC
>NW_027556646.1:177500-192500 GCF_964204865.1 Styela clava
GATAGGGGGTCACCCTGCTTTACACCGGTGTTCTGGTGCACCTCGACACCATGTATCGTTGTTACAGCCTCAACGTAGCAACTCGTAATGTAAGCTACCATAGGTGGTGGTGTTCCCATCCTTATGGCAGCGCGTCTAATACTCGAATGGTGAACCGAGTCAAACGCTTTCCTCAAGTCCAAAAATGCTAATTGCAACGGATTTTGTTGCTGCCTTGCATTTTCCAACAGGGCATCTAGCAGCATAATATTCTCTGCACAGCCGTCCGTAGGACGGAATGCCCGTTGAATCGGTTTGAGAGGGAAGCATTCACCGAGCCGCCTTCCCAAGATCTTGTGGTAGACCCGGGTTATCATCGGACCTATTGTAATAGGTCTGAATTCCCCCGGGTTTGTCGGGGAGGACACTTTAGGAATCAAGATGGTTCTTGATTTCCGCAGGGATCGGGGTTGACTACAGCTCAACATCCACAGATTGAACATCTTCGTGATGGTGCTCAAGGGAATGGACTTTAGCATCCGAAGAGAGACTCCGTCCGGTCCAGGAGATGATTCGGTTAGTCCTTTTAGAGTATCTCGGACTACCTCCTTCGTTATAGGTTCAATCACCTCCCATGCCGTAGGTCTTATCGCGGTGACCGGTCGGTTGTCTTCTATTTTCGGAGCTTCCATGATGTTTCTCCAGAATGATGTCAAGTCATTTCTGGCAGGTCCATTCCCTTCGGCGATGTTCGTTTTCCATGCCCCACTCAATACCAGCTCAGCGCAGGAGGTTCGTTTCTTGCGGAACAAGTTCTGAACCTTTTTATATTCTAGCCTGCGCTTCTGCCGATTAGATAGCTTCCTAGGATGTTGCTTCGGTGGGGATCGGTGTGATCCCCGATTGGAAGCTGATGAGCGGGAGGTCATCTCCGAAGCGTGTTCATCAAGTATTGACCTCAACTCGTCCCCATCGAGTTTTAGCTGAATGGCCTCGTCGAGCAGCGGGGCTCCCCAGGAATTATGCTCTGATATTCCTAGGGAATCGAGGTATGCCCATATGGTATGTTTCCAACTGCTCTCAGAGGCGGCATCTTCCGGACGCATATGCAAGGATGGTAGGCTTTGTACCTTGGGTTCTTGAGGCCGTATCTCATGTTTTTCGAGCATTGGCTGCAGCATCTCGTGTTGTTCAAGCCTTGGCTCTGCCTCTTTGCCTACCCCGACCTTTCTCTTTAGGTCTTTATATTCTCCTCGCTTAATTCTCGATTTAATAGCATCCAGTGAGCGGTGGGGGAGGACCTTTTGCAGGAAGGCATATCGGTTTTTTTTAATGCCCTCCTTGTCTAGGCGTAGATCTTCTTTCGCTAGCAAAAAGTCCTCCTCATGATTCCACCTCGCTCGAGATCGTTTAGGGACATGATCTAGATGGAAGTTGATCGCATGTTTGCTTCTCCTATGCAGTCCGAGACCGGTCTTGGTGGTAAATTCACGGTCACAGTCAGGGCATGGAAAAGACAAGAAAAATGTGCCACTACTTTTCTGGTTCCCGGCTGGGTCCAAACCACATCCCCCCGCAGTGGCAGGGGGTTCAGTGGATATTTTTTCGTTTATTTTTGAGCTACCGGGTTTGGGTTAAGTCCGAATGGGGTTGGTAGCCCCAGATGGACTATAAAACCTATCCGATTTTAGCTACCAAGGATACCGAAGGCATTGCCCGACTCTCGCCACGTGGAGGCCCCGGATAGGCACATGGTTTACTCCAATGCGGAGCAAACCTTAAGAGAGTCATAGTTACTCCCGCCGTTTACCCGCGCTTGGTTGAATTTCTTCACTTTGACATTCAGAGCACTGGGCAGAAATCACATCGCGTCAACACCGGGTTGCGGCCATCGCGATGCTTTGTTTTAATTAAACAGTCGGATTCCCCTGGTCCGTACCAGTTCTAAGTTGGCTGTTCGACGCCGGCCGAAGCGAGCCGCGAGGCCCGCGCAGCTGCGGCAGTCCACGGATAGGGACCGGACGCAGGTCCGAGCTCACGCCGGCCGCCGTGAAGCGGCAAGCGTTCGCCCAGTCCGGTCAAGTCCCGGCATCCGCTTTGTACCTCAGCCCGACCGACCCAGCCCTTAGAGCCAATCCTTTTCCCGAAGTTACGGATCTGATTTGCCGACTTCCCTTGCCTACATTGTTCCGTCGGCCAGAGGCTGTTCACCTTGGAGACCTGCTGCGGATATGGGTACGGCCTCGCACGACAATTACACCATCTCCCTCGGATTTTCAAGGGCCGACGCGGGTTCACCGGACACCGCAAGAGACGCGGTGCTTTACGGAGCTGCCAGCCCTATCTCCGGGCGAACCGATTCCAGGGCCTGCGCTCCTTACCAAGAAAAGAGAACTCTTCCCGGGACCCACGCCAGCGTCTCCGAGTTCGGTTGCGTTGCCGCACCGGGCGCCGAAGCGCCAATCTCCGTGTCGAGGCTCGGGAATATTAACCAGATTCCCTTTCGGACACCGGGGGCGAAGACGAGCAACGCCCCCCGTCGAACTGCGTTCGCTTGTTCCTTAGGGCCGACTGACCCATGTTCAACTGCTGTTCACATGGAACCCTTCTCCTCTTCGACCTTCAAAGCTCTCATTTGAATATTTGCTACTACCACCAAGATCTGCACCGACGGCTGCTCCACGCGAGCTCTCGCTCGACGCTTCGACGCCCGCCGCCGCGGCCTTCCTACTCGTCGCGACATAGCGCCGTGGAACGGCCCGTGTCGTCGCGACGGCCGGGTATAGGCCCGACGCTCCAGCGCCATCCATTTTCAGGGCTGGTTGATTCGGCAGGTGAGTTGTTACACACTCCTTAGCGGATTCCGACTTCCATGGCCACCGTCCTGCTGTCTAGATCAACCAACACCTTTTGTGGGCTCTGATGAGCGTCGCGTCGGGCGCCTTAACCCGGCGTTCGGTTCATCCCGCATCGCCAGTCCTGCTTACCAAGAGTGGCCCACTGGGCACTCGCATTCGAGGCGCCCGACTCCAATTAAGCGAGCCGGGCTTCTTACCAATTTAAAGTTTGAGAATAGGTTGAGGACGTTTCGTCCCCAAGGCCTCTAATCATTCGCTTTACCAGATAAAACTGCGACAAAGCGCCAGCTATCCTGAGGGAAACTTCGGAAGGAACCAGCTACTAGATGGTTCGATTAGTCTTTCGCCCCTATACCCAAATAGGACGATCGATTTGCACGTCAGAATCGCTACGGTCCTCCACCAGAGTTTCCTCTGGCTTCGACCTTCCCAGGCATAGTTCACCATCTTTCGGGTCCCAACATGGACGCTCTTGCGCGACCGCCCCGGCAGAGCGGGTGCGATCGGCCGGTCGTGCGCCGGCGCCCGCACGGGGCTCCGGGTCCGACCTCGTTCGGCCAAAGGCCGCCTTCACTTTCATTTCGCCTGCGAGTCTCGAACCACTCGACGACTCGCGCTCATGTTAGACTCCTTGGTCCGTGTTTCAAGACGGGTCGGGAGGGTGGCCGACGTGGCCACGGACCCCGAGCGCGTCGACGGCGCGCCACCGAAGCGGCAGCCCGCCGAACACCGGCACTGCGTACAGTGCAGGCGAACGACAAGCCAGCCGAACGGCGACGGCCGCACACAGAGAGCGCGCGGCATCCTTTCCTCGATCCGCCGCCGGGCCGCACCGCCCGCGCGCTGTAACACCCCCGCCGGAGCGGAGGCCACCTTCGCGCGGGGACTTAGACCGACGGCAAACCGGTCGTGACCCGCGCCGGTCGCTAGTGCGCTGAGACGGTGCGCGAGCCGACTCGGCAGCGGCGCCTTAAGCGTCCGCGAACCGAGACGGCGCGCCCCCGCACCCAACTGAAAGCGAGCCGGCGACCTGACGGGCCCTCCCGTTTGCCTCTCAACGGTTTCACGTACTCTTGAACTCTCTCTTCAAAGTGCTTTTCAACTTTCCCTCACGGTACTTGTCCGCTATCGGTCTCGCGACCGTATTTAGTCTTAGGTGGAGTTTACCACCCGCTTTGGGCTGCATTCCCAAACAACCCGACTCCGAGAAGACCCGAAGCGGCCAAGGCAAGCGCCCCTATGGGCCTAACACCCGCCGTGGGACGAGGCCTCGATCAGAAGGACACCGGCGCTCGCCGTCAGCCGCACTGGGACTTCCGTACGTCACAACTCGGCGCGCTCGAAAAGCGCGCAGATTCGACGCTGGACTCTTCCCGGTTCACTCGCCGTTACTCAGGGAATCCCTGTTGGTTTCTTTTCCTCCGCTTAATAATATGCTTAAATTCAGCGGGTGCTCTCGCCTGAACTCAGGTCGTATGTGTCAAGCGGGCCGCTTCTTACACGGCCCGCTGGCATCGCAAGTCGTCGCCGCCGGCGCCGACCGAGCGCGTACCGTCGCCGCCTTGGCCCACGGTCGGTCTTGATCTCGTGACCGGACCGACCGACCTGGACCCGCCCCTCGAACGTAGTTGAACACGTCGAGGGGCGCCGGCGGTGTACGGGACACGCGGTCGCGCCGAGAAAGCTCGGCGACCGCTTCAACTTGGGGCGACGCCCGGCCGTCTTCGCAGAGGCCAGGCGACGGCCCTCGGGTGAGGACGAACGCGACCCTGAGGCAGACGCGGTCCCGGGATTGAACCGAGACCGCAATTCGCGTTCAGAAGGTCGACGTTCAATGTGTTCTGCAATTCACATTACTTCTCGCACTTGGCTGCGTCCTTCATCGACTCGCGAGCCGAGTGATCCACCGTTAAGAGTCGTCCTCGACGTTTCGCCCGGCGCCGAAGCGCGCGGACGTCACACTGTGGGATCGACCACAAAACCACCACCGACAACAACTGCACAAAAACACCAACAAACGGCGCCGAGCGACCGCCGGGCTGGGCCGGCGGCACATCGAGCGCGGTGCCCAGAAGCCACCATCGCACTCGGCTGCCTTGCTATGCCAACGTGTTACGCGTGTCGCACGGGGCGGAACCCCGATTGACGGCCGCCCTCTCGGCGGCACCCAAAGACAATTAAGTGCGCGGTCGGCCGGGGCCTACCACCACTTTCGGTAATGATCCTTCCGCAGGTTCACCTACGGAAACCTTGTTACGACTTTTACTTCCTCTAAATGATCAAGTTTGATCGTCTTCTCGACACGCCGACGCGGCCGTTGCCAGCCGCGACGGGGCCGATCCAAGGATCTCACTAAACCATTCAATCGGTAGTAGCGACGGGCGGTGTGTACAAAGGGCAGGGACGTAATCAACGCAAGTTGATGACTTGCGCTTACTGGGAATTCCTCGTTCAAGGGAAACAATTGCAAGTCCCTATCCCAATCACGAATGAGGTTCAACGGGTTACCCGGACCTTTCGGCCTAGGTTAGACACTCGCTGCTTCACTCAGTGTAGCGCGCGTGCGGCCCCGGACATCTAAGGGCATCACAGACCTGTTATTGCTCAATCTCGTGTGGCTAAACGCCACTAGTCCCTCTAAGAAGTTAGACGCCGACCGAGAAGGTCGCGTAACTATTTAGCATGCCAGAGTCTCGTTCGTTATCGGAATTAACCAGACAAATCGCTCCACCAACTAAGAACGGCCATGCACCACCACCCACAGAATCAAGAAAGAGCTCTCAATCTGTCAATCCTACCTGTGTCCGGGCCGGGTGAGTTTCCCCGTGTTGAGTCAAATTAAGCCGCAGGCTCCACTCCTGGTGGTGCCCTTCCGTCAATTCCTTTAAGTTTCAGCTTTGCAACCATACTTCCCCCGGAACCCAAAGACTTTGGTTTCCCGGAAGCTGCCGGAAAGGTCGTCATGGTAACGCCTCCCGATCGCTAGTTGGCATCGTTTATAGTCAGAACTAGGACGGTATCTGATCGTCTTCGAACCTCTGACTTTCGCTCTTGATTAAAGAAAACATTCTTGGCGAATGCTTTCGCAGTAGTTCGTCTTCCGCCGATCCAAGAATTTCACCTCTAACGGCAGAGTACGGACGCCCCCGTCTGTCCCTCTTAATCATTACCTCGTGCTCCGAAAACCAACAAAATAGAACCGAGGTCCTATTCCATTATTCCATGCAACACTATGCAGGCGAACAGCCTGCTTTGAACACTCTAATTTTTTCAAAGTAAACTTATCGGCCACCGCCGACACTCAGTCAAGAGCACCGACGGAGAACCGAAGGTGAGGCGAACGCAACCAGTGACACGCCTTGCGACGGACCGGCGGCGCTCGCCCAAAATCCAACTACGAGCTTTTCAACCGCAACAACTTTAGCATACACTGTTGGAGCTGGAATTACCGCGGCTGCTGGCACCAGACTTGCCCTCCAATGGATACTCGTTAAGAGTTTTAGGATGTACTCATTCCAATTACAGGGCCTCGTTAGAGTCCTGTATTGTTATTTTTCGTCACTACCTCCCCGTGTCGGGAATGGGTAATTTGCGCGCCTGCTGCCTTCCTTGGATGTGGTAGCCGTTTCTCAGGCTCCCTCTCCGGAATCGAACCCTGATTCCCCGTTACCCGTTATCACAAAGGTAGGCACGTAGCGTACCTTCGACAGTTGATAGGGCAGACACTTGAATGATACGTCGTCGGTGCAGAGACCGTACGATCCGCGTGGTTATCCAGAGTCATCAAACGTCACAGGACGAACCCGGTCGGTTTTGATCTGATAAAAGCGCGCCTCCCGAAGTCGGCGCTTAATGCATGTATTAGCTCTAGAATTACCACAGTTATCCACTTCGCTTACGAGACCAAATAAACCAAGACTGATTTAATGAGCCATTCGCAGTTTCGCTTTACGAGAACTCGTACTTGCACCTGCATGGCTTAATCTTTGAGACAAGCATATCACTACTGGCAGGATCAACCAGATAGCTGCGACAGCTGCGCTCGGCCCTTGCTGGGCCGCCCGGCGCGTGCTCGTCGCATTCGTTTAAGACCGAGGCAATCGCCTGCGGCCGTACTCAGCTTCGACAGTCGCTGGCCGCGACGTCCACGCTCTCGCCGGCAGTGCCAGGCGGAGCGATTTGCGTTTTTTCTTTGCTCGCCCTCTCTCGGGCTCGATCCATTCAGTTTCGCACAAACAAGAGCTCTGCCGGCCGCCTGCAGCGGTGCCTAAAACCCGGGCATAACAATGCGACCGTTCTGCTAGGCCGACAAGCGCTCAAGCCAGACGCTCGATCGAACGCCCCCTACATATTAGTCGAGACAACGGCTCGCTCATTAGCATCGCGTTTGTACTTTAACTTTTTTCGGCTCGGCTTCTTTCGACGCCGATGCCGGCGACGCAGCACTCTCTCGCCCGCCAGCCACCGAGAAAAGGGTGCGCTCCGACCGGCCCCGCACCGCTCTTTCTTAGCTCATTCGAAATTACTGTCTTTCGCTCTGACATGCCTTACCTAGGGTTAGGTTAGTATGCTTGCACGTTTGTACTTTAACTTTTTTTGGCTCGGCTTCTTTCGACGCCGATGCCGGCGACGCAGCACTCTCTCGCCCGCCAGCCACCGAGAAAAGGGTGCGCTCCGACCGGCCCCGCACCGCTCTTTCATGGCTCATTCGAAATTACTGTCTTTCGCTCTGACATGCCTTACCTAGGGTTAGGTTAGTATGCTTGCACGTTTGTACTTTAACTTTTTTTGGCTCGGCTTCTTTCGACGCCGATGCCGGCGACGCAGCACTTTCTCGCCCGCCAGCCACCGAGAAAAGGGTGCGCTCCGACCGGCCCCGCACCGCTCTTTCTTGGCTCATTCGAAATTACTGTCTTTCGCTCTGACATGCCTTACCTAGGGTTAAGTTAGTATGCTTGCACGTTTGTACTTTAACTTTTTTCGGCTCGGCTTCTTTCGACGCCGATGCCGGCGACGCAGCACTCTCTCGCCCGCCAGCCACCGAGAAAAGGGTGCGCTCCGACCGGCCCCGCACCGCTCTTTCATGGCTCATTCGAAATTACTGTCTTTCGCTCTGACATGCCTTACCTAGGGTTAGGTTAGTATGCTTGCACGTTTGTACTTTAACTTTTTTTGGCTCGGCTTCTTTCGACGCCGATGCCGGCGACGCAGCACTCTCTCGCCCACCAGCCACCGAGAAAAGGGTGCGCTCCGACCGGCCCCGCACCGCTCTTTCATGGCTCATTCGAGTTTACTGTCTTTCGCTCTGACATGCCTTACCTAGGGTTAGGTTAGTATGCTTGCACGTTTGTACTTTAACTTTTTTCGGCTCGGCTTCTTTCGACGCCGATGCCGGCGACGCAGCACTCTCTCGCCCGCCAGCCACCGAGAAAAGGGTGCGCTCCGACCGGCCCCGCACCGCTCTTTCTTGGCTCATTCGAAATTACTGTCTTTCGCTCTGACATGCCTTACCTAGGGTTAGGTTAGTATGCTTGCACGTTTGTACTTTAACTTTTTTCGGCTCGGCTTCTTTCGACGCCGATGCCGGCGACGCAGCACTCTCTCGCCCGCCAGCCACCGAGAAAAGGGTGCGCTCCGACCGGCCCCGCACCGCTCTTTCATGGCTCATTCGAGTTTACTGTCTTTCGCTCTGACATGCCTTACCTAGGGTTAGGTTAGTATGCTTGCACGTTTGTACTTTAACTTTTTTCGGCTCGGCTTCTTTCGACGCCGATGCCGGCGACGCAGCACTTTCTCGCCCGCCAGCCACCGAGAAAAGGGTGCGCTCCGACCGGCCCCGCACCGCTCTTTCTTGGCTCATTCGAAATTACTGTCTTTCGCTCTGACATGCCTTACCTAGGGTTAGGTTAGTATGCTTGCACGTTTGTACTTTAACTTTTTTTGGCTCGGCTTCTTTCGACGCCGATGCCGGCGACGCAGCACTCTCTCGCCCACCAGCCACCGAGAAAAGGGTGCGCTCCGACCGGCCCCGCACCGCTCTTTCATGGCTCATTCGAGTTTACTGTCTTTCGCTCTGACATGCCTTACCTAGGGTTAGGTTAGTATGCTTGCACGTTTGTACTTTAACTTTTTTCGGCTCGGCTTCTTTCGACGCCGATGCCGGCGACGCAGCACTCTCTCGCCCGCCAGCCACCGAGAAAAGGGTGCGCTCCGACCGGCCCCGCACCGCTCTTTCATGGCTCATTCGAAATTACTGTCTTCCGCTCTGACATGCCTTACCTAGGGTTAGGTTAGTATGCTTGCACGTTTGTACTTTAACTTTTTTTGGCTCGGCTTCTTTCGACGCCGATGCCGGCGACGCAGCACTTTCTCGCCCGCCAACCACCGAGAAAAGGGTGCGCTCCGACCGGCCCCGCACCGCTCTTTCTTGGCTCATTCGAAATTACTGTCTTTCGCTCTGACATGCCTTACCTAGGGTTAGGTTAGTATGCTTGCACGTTTGTACTTTAACTTTTTTCGGCTCGGCTTCTTTCGACGCCGATGCCGGCGACGCAGCACTCTCTCGCCCGCCAGCCACCGAGAAAAGGGTGCGCTCCGACCGGCCCCGCACCGCTCTTTCATGGCTCATTCGAAATTACTGTCTTCCGCTCTGACATGCCTTACCTAGGGTTAGGTTAGTATGCTTGCACGTTTGTACTTTAACTTTTTTTGGCTCGGCTTCTTTCGACGCCGATGCCGGCGACGCAGCACTTTCTCGCCCGCCAGCCACCGAGAAAAGGGTGCGCTCCGACCGGCCCCGCACCGCTCTTTCTTGGCTCATTCGAAATTACTGTCTTTCGCTCTGACATGCCTTACCTAGGGTTAGGTTAGTATGCTTGCACGTTTGTACTTTAACTTTTTTCGGCTCGGCTTCTTTCGACGCCGATGCCGGCGACGCAGCACTCTCTCGCCCGCCAGCCACCGAGAAAAGGGTGCGCTCCGACCGGCCCCGCACCGCTCTTTCATGGCTCATTCGAAATTACTGTCTTTCGCTCTGACATGCCTTACCTAGGGTTAGGTTAGTATGCTTGCACGTTTGTACTTTAACTTTTTTTGGCTCGGCTTCTTTCGACGCCGATGCCGGCGACGCAGCACTCTCTCGCCCACCAGCCACCGAGAAAAGGGTGCGCTCCGACCGGCCCCGCACCGCTCTTTCATGGCTCATTCGAGTTTACTGTCTTTCGCTCTGACATGCCTTACCTAGGGTTAGGTTAGTATGCTTGCACGTTTGTACTTTAACTTTTTTCGGCTCGGCTTCTTTCGACGCCGATGCCGGCGACGCAGCACTCTCTCGCCCGCCAGCCACCGAGAAAAGGGTGCGCTCCGACCGGCCCCGCACCGCTCTTTCTTGGCTCATTCGAAATTACTGTCTTTCGCTCTGACATGCCTTACCTAGGGTTAGGTTAGTATGCTTGCACGTTTGTACTTTAACTTTTTTCGGCTCGGCTTCTTTCGACGCCGATGCCGGCGACGCAGCACTCTCTCGCCCGCCAGCCACCGAGAAAAGGGTGCGCTCCGACCGGCCCCGCACCGCTCTTTCATGGCTCATTCGAGTTTACTGTCTTTCGCTCTGACATGCCTTACCTAGGGTTAGGTTAGTATGCTTGCACGTTTGTACTTTAACTTTTTTCGGCTCGGCTTCTTTCGACGCCGATGCCGGCGACGCAGCACTTTCTCGCCCGCCAGCCACCGAGAAAAGGGTGCGCTCCGACCGGCCCCGCACCGCTCTTTCTTGGCTCATTCGAAATTACTGTCTTTCGCTCTGACATGCCTTACCTAGGGTTAGGTTAGTATGCTTGCACGTTTGTACTTTAACTTTTTTTGGCTCGGCTTCTTTCGACGCCGATGCCGGCGACGCAGCACTCTCTCGCCCACCAGCCACCGAGAAAAGGGTGCGCTCCGACCGGCCCCGCACCGCTCTTTCATGGCTCATTCGAGTTTACTGTCTTTCGCTCTGGCATGCCTTACCTAGGGTTAGGTTAGTATGCTTGCACGTTTGTACTTTAACTTTTTTCGGCTCGGCTTCTTTCGACGCCGATGCCGGCGACGCAGCACTCTCTCGCCCGCCAGCCACCGAGAAAAGGGTGCGCTCCGACCGGCCCCGCACCGCTCTTTCATGGCTCATTCGAAATTACTGTCTTCCGCTCTGACATGCCTTACCTAGGGTTAGGTTAGTATGCTTGCACGTTTGTACTTTAACTTTTTTTGGCTCGGCTTCTTTCGACGCCGATGCCGGCGACGCAGCACTTTCTCGCCCGCCAACCACCGAGAAAAGGGTGCGCTCCGACCGGCCCCGCACCGCTCTTTCTTGGCTCATTCGAAATTACTGTCTTTCGCTCTGACATGCCTTACCTAGGGTTAGGTTAGTATGCTTGCACGTTTGTACTTTAACTTTTTTCGGCTCGGCTTCTTTCGACGCCGATGCCGGCGACGCAGCACTCTCTCGCCCGCCAGCCACCGAGAAAAGGGTGCGCTCCGACCGGCCCCGCACCGCTCTTTCATGGCTCATTCGAAATTACTGTCTTCCGCTCTGACATGCCTTACCTAGGGTTAGGTTAGTATGCTTGCACGTTTGTACTTTAACTTTTTTTGGCTCGGCTTCTTTCGACGCCGATGCCGGCGACGCAGCACTTTCTCGCCCGCCAGCCACCGAGAAAAGGGTGCGCTCCGACCGGCCCCGCACCGCTCTTTCTTGGCTCATTCGAAATTACTGTCTTTCGCTCTGACATGCCTTACCTAGGGTTAGGTTAGTATGCTTGCACGTTTGTACTTTAACTTTTTTCGGCTCGGCTTCTTTCGACGCCGATGCCGGCGACGCAGCACTCTCTCGCCCGCCAGCCACCGAGAAAAGGGTGCGCTCCGACCGGCCCCGCACCGCTCTTTCATGGCTCATTCGAAATTACTGTCTTTCGCTCTGACATGCCTTACCTAGGGTTAGGTTAGTATGCTTGCACGTTTGTACTTTAACTTTTTTTGGCTCGGCTTCTTTCGACGCCGATGCCGGCGACGCAGCACTCTCTCGCCCACCAGCCACCGAGAAAAGGGTGCGCTCCGACCGGCCCCGCACCGCTCTTTCATGGCTCATTCGAGTTTACTGTCTTTCGCTCTGACATGCCTTACCTAGGGTTAGGTTAGTATGCTTGCACGTTTGTACTTTAACTTTTTTCGGCTCGGCTTCTTTCGACGCCGATGCCGGCGACGCAGCACTCTCTCGCCCGCCAGCCACCGAGAAAAGGGTGCGCTCCGACCGGCCCCGCACCGCTCTTTCTTGGCTCATTCGAAATTACTGTCTTTCGCTCTGACATGCCTTACCTAGGGTTAGGTTAGTATGCTTGCACGTTTGTACTTTAACTTTTTTCGGCTCGGCTTCTTTCGACGCCGATGCCGGCGACGCAGCACTCTCTCGCCCGCCAGCCACCGAGAAAAGGGTGCGCTCCGACCGGCCCCGCACCGCTCTTTCATGGCTCATTCGAGTTTACTGTCTTTCGCTCTGACATGCCTTACCTAGGGTTAGGTTAGTATGCTTGCACGTTTGTACTTTAACTTTTTTCGGCTCGGCTTCTTTCGACGCCGATGCCGGCGACGCAGCACTTTCTCGCCCGCCAGCCACCGAGAAAAGGGTGCGCTCCGACCGGCCCCGCACCGCTCTTTCTTGGCTCATTCGAAATTACTGTCTTTCGCTCTGACATGCCTTACCTAGGGTTAGGTTAGTATGCTTGCACGTTTGTACTTTAACTTTTTTTGGCTCGGCTTCTTTCGACGCCGATGCCGGCGACGCAGCACTCTCTCGCCCACCAGCCACCGAGAAAAGGGTGCGCTCCGACCGGCCCCGCACCGCTCTTTCATGGCTCATTCGAGTTTACTGTCTTTCGCTCTGACATGCCTTACCTAGGGTTAGGTTAGTATGCTTGCACGTTTGTACTTTAACTTTTTTCGGCTCGGCTTCTTTCGACGCCGATGCCGGCGACGCAGCACTCTCTCGCCCGCCAGCCACCGAGAAAAGGGTGCGCTCCGACCGGCCCCGCACCGCTCTTTCATGGCTCATTCGAGTTTACTGTCTTTCGCTCTGACATGCCTTACCTAGGGTTAGGTTAGTATGCTTGCACGTTTGTACTTTAACTTTTTTCGGCTCGGCTTCTTTCGACGCCGATGCCGGCGACGCAGCACTCTCTCGCCCGCCAGCCACCGAGAAAAGGGTGCGCTCCGACCGGCCCCGCACCGCTCTTTCATGGCTCATTCGAAATTACTGTCTTTCGCTCTGACATGCCTTACCTAGGGTTAGGTTAGTATGCTTGCACGTTTGTACTTTAACTTTTTTTGGCTCGGCTTCTTTCGACGCCGATGCCGGCGACGCAGCACTCTCTCGCCCACCAGCCACCGAGAAAAGGGTGCGCTCCGACCGGCCCCGCACCGCTCTTTCATGGCTCATTCGAGTTTACTGTCTTTCGCTCTGACATGCCTTACCTAGGGTTAGGTTAGTATGCTTGCACGTTTGTACTTTAACTTTTTTCGGCTCGGCTTCTTTCGACGCCGATGCCGGCGACGCAGCACTCTCTCGCCCGCCAGCCACCGAGAAAAGGGTGCGCTCCGACCGGCCCCGCACCGCTCTTTCTTGGCTCATTCGAAATTACTGTCTTTCGCTCTGACATGCCTTACCTAGGGTTAGGTTAGTATGCTTGCACGTTTGTACTTTAACTTTTTTCGGCTCGGCTTCTTTCGACGCCGATGCCGGCGACGCAGCACTCTCTCGCCCGCCAGCCACCGAGAAAAGGGTGCGCTCCGACCGGCCCCGCACCGCTCTTTCATGGCTCATTCGAGTTTACTGTCTTTCGCTCTGACATGCCTTACCTAGGGTTAGGTTAGTATGCTTGCACGTTTGTACTTTAACTTTTTTTGGCTCGGCTTCTTTCGACGCCGATGCCGGCGACGCAGCACTTTCTCGCCCGCCAGCCACCGAGAAAAGGGTGCGCTCCGACCGGCCCCGCACCGCTCTTTCTTGGCTCATTCGAAATTACTGTCTTTCGCTCTGACATGCCTTACCTAGGGTTAGGTTAGTATGCTTGCACGTTTGTACTTTAACTTTTTTCGGCTCGGCTTCTTTCGACGCCGATGCCGGCGACGCAGCACTCTCTCGCCCGCCAGCCACCGAGAAAAGGGTGCGCTCCGACCGGCCCCGCACCGCTCTTTCATGGCTCATTCGAAATTACTGTCTTTCGCTCTGACATGCCTTACCTAGGGTTAGGTTAGTATGCTTGCACGTTTGTACTTTAACTTTTTTTGGCTCGGCTTCTTTCGACGCCGATGCCGGCGACGCAGCACTCTCTCGCCCACCAGCCACCGAGAAAAGGGTGCGCTCCGACCGGCCCCGCACCGCTCTTTCATGGCTCATTCGAGTTTACTGTCTTTCGCTCTGACATGCCTTACCTAGGGTTAGGTTAGTATGCTTGCACGTTTGTACTTTAACTTTTTTCGGCTCGGCTTCTTTCGACGCCGATGCCGGCGACGCAGCACTCTCTCGCCCGCCAGCCACCGAGAAAAGGGTGCGCTCCGACCGGCCCCGCACCGCTCTTTCATGGCTCATTCGAAATTACTGTCTTCCGCTCTGACATGCCTTACCTAGGGTTAGGTTAGTATGCTTGCACGTTTGTACTTTAACTTTTTTTGGCTCGGCTTCTTTCGACGCCGATGCCGGCGACGCAGCACTTTCTCGCCCGCCAACCACCGAGAAAAGGGTGCGCTCCGACCGGCCCCGCACCGCTCTTTCTTGGCTCATTCGAAATTACTGTCTTTCGCTCTGACATGCCTTACCTAGGGTTAGGTTAGTATGCTTGCACGTTTGTACTTTAACTTTTTTCGGCTCGGCTTCTTTCGACGCCGATGCCGGCGACGCAGCACTCTCTCGCCCGCCAGCCACCGAGAAAAGGGTGCGCTCCGACCGGCCCCGCACCGCTCTTTCATGGCTCATTCGAAATTACTGTCTTCCGCTCTGACATGCCTTACCTAGGGTTAGGTTAGTATGCTTGCACGTTTGTACTTTAACTTTTTTCGGCTCGGCTTCTTTCGACGCCGATGCCGGCGACGCAGCACTCTCTCGCCCGCCAGCCACCGAGAAAAGGGTGCGCTC
>NW_027556646.1:200000-217500 GCF_964204865.1 Styela clava
CTTTGAGACAAGCATATCACTACTGGCAGGATCAACCAGATAGCTGCGACAGCTGCGCTCGGCCCTTGCTGGGCCGCCCGGCGCGTGCTCGTCGCATTCGTTTAAGACCGAGGCAATCGCCTGCGGCCGTACTCAGCTTCGACAGTCGCTGGCCGCGACGTCCACGCTCTCGCCGGCAGTGCCAGGCGGAGCGATTTGCGTTTTTTCTTTGCTCGCCCTCTCTCGGGCTCGATCCATTCAGTTTCGCACAAACAAGAGCTCTGCCGGCCGCCTGCAGCGGTGCCTAAAACCCGGGCATAACAATGCGACCGTTCTGCTAGGCCGACAAGCGCTCAAGCCAGACGCTCGATCGAACGCCCCCTACATATTAGTCGAGACAACGGCTCGCTCATTAGCATCGCGTTTGTACTTTAACTTTTTTCGGCTCGGCTTCTTTCGACGCCGATGCCGGCGACGCAGCACTCTCTCGCCCGCCAGCCACCGAGAAAAGGGTGCGCTCCGACCGGCCCCGCACCGCTCTTTCTTGGCTCATTCGAAATTACTGTCTTTCGCTCTGACATGCCTTACCTAGGGTTAGGTTAGTATGCTTGCACGTTTGTACTTTAACTTTTTTTGGCTCGGCTTCTTTCGACGCCGATGCCGGCGACGCAGCACTCTCTCGCCCGCCAGCCACCGAGAAAAGGGTGCGCTCCGACCGGCCCCGCACCGCTCTTTCATGGCTCATTCGAAATTACTGTCTTTCGCTCTGACATGCCTTACCTAGGGTTAGGTTAGTATGCTTGCACGTTTGTACTTTAACTTTTTTTGGCTCGGCTTCTTTCGACGCCGATGCCGGCGACGCAGCACTTTCTCGCCCGCCAGCCACCGAGAAAAGGGTGCGCTCCGACCGGCCCCGCACCGCTCTTTCTTGGCTCATTCGAAATTACTGTCTTTCGCTCTGACATGCCTTACCTAGGGTTAGGTTAGTATGCTTGCACGTTTGTACTTTAACTTTTTTCGGCTCGGCTTCTTTCGACGCCGATGCCGGCGACGCAGCACTCTCTCGCCCGCCAGCCACCGAGAAAAGGGTGCGCTCCGACCGGCCCCGCACCGCTCTTTCATGGCTCATTCGAAATTACTGTCTTTCGCTCTGACATGCCTTACCTAGGGTTAGGTTAGTATGCTTGCACGTTTGTACTTTAACTTTTTTTGGCTCGGCTTCTTTCGACGCCGATGCCGGCGACGCAGCACTCTCTCGCCCACCAGCCACCGAGAAAAGGGTGCGCTCCGACCGGCCCCGCACCGCTCTTTCATGGCTCATTCGAGTTTACTGTCTTTCGCTCTGACATGCCTTACCTAGGGTTAGGTTAGTATGCTTGCACGTTTGTACTTTAACTTTTTTCGGCTCGGCTTCTTTCGACGCCGATGCCGGCGACGCAGCACTCTCTCGCCCGCCAGCCACCGAGAAAAGGGTGCGCTCCGACCGGCCCCGCACCGCTCTTTCTTGGCTCATTCGAAATTACTGTCTTTCGCTCTGACATGCCTTACCTAGGGTTAGGTTAGTATGCTTGCACGTTTGTACTTTAACTTTTTTCGGCTCGGCTTCTTTCGACGCCGATGCCGGCGACGCAGCACTCTCTCGCCCGCCAGCCACCGAGAAAAGGGTGCGCTCCGACCGGCCCCGCACCGCTCTTTCATGGCTCATTCGAGTTTACTGTCTTTCGCTCTGACATGCCTTACCTAGGGTTAGGTTAGTATGCTTGCACGTTTGTACTTTAACTTTTTTCGGCTCGGCTTCTTTCGACGCCGATGCCGGCGACGCAGCACTTTCTCGCCCGCCAGCCACCGAGAAAAGGGTGCGCTCCGACCGGCCCCGCACCGCTCTTTCTTGGCTCATTCGAAATTACTGTCTTTCGCTCTGACATGCCTTACCTAGGGTTAGGTTAGTATGCTTGCACGTTTGTACTTTAACTTTTTTTGGCTCGGCTTCTTTCGACGCCGATGCCGGCGACGCAGCACTCTCTCGCCCACCAGCCACCGAGAAAAGGGTGCGCTCCGACCGGCCCCGCACCGCTCTTTCATGGCTCATTCGAGTTTACTGTCTTTCGCTCTGACATGCCTTACCTAGGGTTAGGTTAGTATGCTTGCACGTTTGTACTTTAACTTTTTTCGGCTCGGCTTCTTTCGACGCCGATGCCGGCGACGCAGCACTCTCTCGCCCGCCAGCCACCGAGAAAAGGGTGCGCTCCGACCGGCCCCGCACCGCTCTTTCATGGCTCATTCGAAATTACTGTCTTCCGCTCTGACATGCCTTACCTAGGGTTAGGTTAGTATGCTTGCACGTTTGTACTTTAACTTTTTTTGGCTCGGCTTCTTTCGACGCCGATGCCGGCGACGCAGCACTTTCTCGCCCGCCAACCACCGAGAAAAGGGTGCGCTCCGACCGGCCCCGCACCGCTCTTTCTTGGCTCATTCGAAATTACTGTCTTTCGCTCTGACATGCCTTACCTAGGGTTAGGTTAGTATGCTTGCACGTTTGTACTTTAACTTTTTTCGGCTCGGCTTCTTTCGACGCCGATGCCGGCGACGCAGCACTCTCTCGCCCGCCAGCCACCGAGAAAAGGGTGCGCTCCGACCGGCCCCGCACCGCTCTTTCATGGCTCATTCGAAATTACTGTCTTCCGCTCTGACATGCCTTACCTAGGGTTAGGTTAGTATGCTTGCACGTTTGTACTTTAACTTTTTTTGGCTCGGCTTCTTTCGACGCCGATGCCGGCGACGCAGCACTTTCTCGCCCGCCAGCCACCGAGAAAAGGGTGCGCTCCGACCGGCCCCGCACCGCTCTTTCTTGGCTCATTCGAAATTACTGTCTTTCGCTCTGACATGCCTTACCTAGGGTTAGGTTAGTATGCTTGCACGTTTGTACTTTAACTTTTTTTGGCTCGGCTTCTTTCGACGCCGATGCCGGCGACGCAGCACTCTCTCGCCCACCAGCCACCGAGAAAAGGGTGCGCTCCGACCGGCCCCGCACCGCTCTTTCATGGCTCATTCGAGTTTACTGTCTTTCGCTCTGACATGCCTTACCTAGGGTTAGGTTAGTATGCTTGCACGTTTGTACTTTAACTTTTTTCGGCTCGGCTTCTTTCGACGCCGATGCCGGCGACGCAGCACTCTCTCGCCCGCCAGCCACCGAGAAAAGGGTGCGCTCCGACCGGCCCCGCACCGCTCTTTCATGGCTCATTCGAAATTACTGTCTTCCGCTCTGACATGCCTTACCTAGGGTTAGGTTAGTATGCTTGCACGTTTGTACTTTAACTTTTTTTGGCTCGGCTTCTTTCGACGCCGATGCCGGCGACGCAGCACTTTCTCGCCCGCCAACCACCGAGAAAAGGGTGCGCTCCGACCGGCCCCGCACCGCTCTTTCTTGGCTCATTCGAAATTACTGTCTTTCGCTCTGACATGCCTTACCTAGGGTTAGGTTAGTATGCTTGCACGTTTGTACTTTAACTTTTTTCGGCTCGGCTTCTTTCGACGCCGATGCCGGCGACGCAGCACTCTCTCGCCCGCCAGCCACCGAGAAAAGGGTGCGCTCCGACCGGCCCCGCACCGCTCTTTCATGGCTCATTCGAAATTACTGTCTTCCGCTCTGACATGCCTTACCTAGGGTTAGGTTAGTATGCTTGCACGTTTGTACTTTAACTTTTTTTGGCTCGGCTTCTTTCGACGCCGATGCCGGCGACGCAGCACTTTCTCGCCCGCCAGCCACCGAGAAAAGGGTGCGCTCCGACCGGCCCCGCACCGCTCTTTCTTGGCTCATTCGAAATTACTGTCTTTCGCTCTGACATGCCTTACCTAGGGTTAGGTTAGTATGCTTGCACGTTTGTACTTTAACTTTTTTCGGCTCGGCTTCTTTCGACGCCGATGCCGGCGACGCAGCACTCTCTCGCCCGCCAGCCACCGAGAAAAGGGTGCGCTCCGACCGGCCCCGCACCGCTCTTTCATGGCTCATTCGAAATTACTGTCTTTCGCTCTGACATGCCTTACCTAGGGTTAGGTTAGTATGCTTGCACGTTTGTACTTTAACTTTTTTTGGCTCGGCTTCTTTCGACGCCGATGCCGGCGACGCAGCACTCTCTCGCCCACCAGCCACCGAGAAAAGGGTGCGCTCCGACCGGCCCCGCACCGCTCTTTCATGGCTCATTCGAGTTTACTGTCTTTCGCTCTGACATGCCTTACCTAGGGTTAGGTTAGTATGCTTGCACGTTTGTACTTTAACTTTTTTCGGCTCGGCTTCTTTCGACGCCGATGCCGGCGACGCAGCACTCTCTCGCCCGCCAGCCACCGAGAAAAGGGTGCGCTCCGACCGGCCCCGCACCGCTCTTTCTTGGCTCATTCGAAATTACTGTCTTTCGCTCTGACATGCCTTACCTAGGGTTAGGTTAGTATGCTTGCACGTTTGTACTTTAACTTTTTTCGGCTCGGCTTCTTTCGACGCCGATGCCGGCGACGCAGCACTCTCTCGCCCGCCAGCCACCGAGAAAAGGGTGCGCTCCGACCGGCCCCGCACCGCTCTTTCATGGCTCATTCGAGTTTACTGTCTTTCGCTCTGACATGCCTTACCTAGGGTTAGGTTAGTATGCTTGCACGTTTGTACTTTAACTTTTTTCGGCTCGGCTTCTTTCGACGCCGATGCCGGCGACGCAGCACTTTCTCGCCCGCCAGCCACCGAGAAAAGGGTGCGCTCCGACCGGCCCCGCACCGCTCTTTCTTGGCTCATTCGAAATTACTGTCTTTCGCTCTGACATGCCTTACCTAGGGTTAGGTTAGTATGCTTGCACGTTTGTACTTTAACTTTTTTTGGCTCGGCTTCTTTCGACGCCGATGCCGGCGACGCAGCACTCTCTCGCCCACCAGCCACCGAGAAAAGGGTGCGCTCCGACCGGCCCCGCACCGCTCTTTCATGGCTCATTCGAGTTTACTGTCTTTCGCTCTGACATGCCTTACCTAGGGTTAGGTTAGTATGCTTGCACGTTTGTACTTTAACTTTTTTCGGCTCGGCTTCTTTCGACGCCGATGCCGGCGACGCAGCACTCTCTCGCCCGCCAGCCACCGAGAAAAGGGTGCGCTCCGACCGGCCCCGCACCGCTCTTTCATGGCTCATTCGAAATTACTGTCTTTCGCTCTGACATGCCTTACCTAGGGTTAGGTTAGTATGCTTGCACGTTTGTACTTTAACTTTTTTTGGCTCGGCTTCTTTCGACGCCGATGCCGGCGACGCAGCACTCTCTCGCCCACCAGCCACCGAGAAAAGGGTGCGCTCCGACCGGCCCCGCACCGCTCTTTCATGGCTCATTAGAGTTTACTGTCTTTCGCTCTGACATGCCTTACCTAGGGTTAGGTTAGTATGCTTGCACGTTTGTACTTTAACTTTTTTCGGCTCGGCTTCTTTCGACGCCGATGCCGGCGACGCAGCACTCTCTCGCCCGCCAGCCACCGAGAAAAGGGTGCGCTCCGACCGGCCCCGCACCGCTCTTTCTTGGCTCATTCGAAATTACTGTCTTTCGCTCTGACATGCCTTACCTAGGGTTAGGTTAGTATGCTTGCACGTTTGTACTTTAACTTTTTTCGGCTCGGCTTCTTTCGACGCCGATGCCGGCGACGCAGCACTCTCTCGCCCGCCAGCCACCGAGAAAAGGGTGCGCTCCGACCGGCCCCGCACCGCTCTTTCATGGCTCATTCGAGTTTACTGTCTTTCGCTCTGACATGCCTTACCTAGGGTTAGGTTAGTATGCTTGCACGTTTGTACTTTAACTTTTTTCGGCTCGGCTTCTTTCGACGCCGATGCCGGCGACGCAGCACTTTCTCGCCCGCCAGCCACCGAGAAAAGGGTGCGCTCCGACCGGCCCCGCACCGCTCTTTCTTGGCTCATTCGAAATTACTGTCTTTCGCTCTGACATGCCTTACCTAGGGTTAGGTTAGTATGCTTGCACGTTTGTACTTTAACTTTTTTCGGCTCGGCTTCTTTCGACGCCGATGCCGGCGACGCAGCACTTTCTCGCCCGCCAGCCACCGAGAAAAGGGTGCGCTCCGACCGGCCCCGCACCGCTCTTTCTTGGCTCATTCGAAATTACTGTCTTTCGCTCTGACATGCCTTACCTAGGGTTAGGTTAGTATGCTTGCACGTTTGTACTTTAACTTTTTTTGGCTCGGCTTCTTTCGACGCCGATGCCGGCGACGCAGCACTCTCTCGCCCACCAGCCACCGAGAAAAGGGTGCGCTCCGACCGGCCCCGCACCGCTCTTTCATGGCTCATTCGAGTTTACTGTCTTTCGCTCTGACATGCCTTACCTAGGGTTAGGTTAGTATGCTTGCACGTTTGTACTTTAACTTTTTTCGGCTCGGCTTCTTTCGACGCCGATGCCGGCGACGCAGCACTCTCTCGCCCGCCAGCCACCGAGAAAAGGGTGCGCTCCGACCGGCCCCGCACCGCTCTTTCATGGCTCATTCGAAATTACTGTCTTCCGCTCTGACATGCCTTACCTAGGGTTAGGTTAGTATGCTTGCACGTTTGTACTTTAACTTTTTTTGGCTCGGCTTCTTTCGACGCCGATGCCGGCGACGCAGCACTTTCTCGCCCGCCAGCCACCGAGAAAAGGGTGCGCTCCGACCGGCCCCGCACCGCTCTTTCTTGGCTCATTCGAAATTACTGTCTTTCGCTCTGACATGCCTTACCTAGGGTTAGGTTAGTATGCTTGCACGTTTGTACTTTAACTTTTTTTGGCTCGGCTTCTTTCGACGCCGATGCCGGCGACGCAGCACTCTCTCGCCCGCCAGCCACCGAGAAAAGGGTGCGCTCCGACCGGCCCCGCACCGCTCTTTCATGGCTCATTCGAAATTACTGTCTTTCGCTCTGACATGCCTTACCTAGGGTTAGGTTAGTATGCTTGCACGTTTGTACTTTAACTTTTTTTGGCTCGGCTTCTTTCGACGCCGATGCCGGCGACGCAGCACTTTCTCGCCCGCCAGCCACCGAGAAAAGGGTGCGCTCCGACCGGCCCCGCACCGCTCTTTCTTGGCTCATTCGAAATTACTGTCTTTCGCTCTGACATGCCTTACCTAGGGTTAGGTTAGTATGCTTGCACGTTTGTACTTTAACTTTTTTCGGCTCGGCTTCTTTCGACGCCGATGCCGGCGACGCAGCACTCTCTCGCCCGCCAGCCACCGAGAAAAGGGTGCGCTCCGACCGGCCCCGCACCGCTCTTTCATGGCTCATTCGAAATTACTGTCTTTCGCTCTGACATGCCTTACCTAGGGTTAGGTTAGTATGCTTGCACGTTTGTACTTTAACTTTTTTTGGCTCGGCTTCTTTCGACGCCGATGCCGGCGACGCAGCACTCTCTCGCCCACCAGCCACCGAGAAAAGGGTGCGCTCCGACCGGCCCCGCACCGCTCTTTCATGGCTCATTCGAGTTTACTGTCTTTCGCTCTGACATGCCTTACCTAGGGTTAGGTTAGTATGCTTGCACGTTTGTACTTTAACTTTTTTCGGCTCGGCTTCTTTCGACGCCGATGCCGGCGACGCAGCACTCTCTCGCCCGCCAGCCACCGAGAAAAGGGTGCGCTCCGACCGGCCCCGCACCGCTCTTTCTTGGCTCATTTGAAATTACTGTCTTTCGCTCTGACATGCCTTACCTAGGGTTAGGTTAGTATGCTTGCACGTTTGTACTTTAACTTTTTTCGGCTCGGCTTCTTTCGACGCCGATGCCGGCGACGCAGCACTCTCTCGCCCGCCAGCCACCGAGAAAAGGGTGCGCTCCGACCGGCCCCGCACCGCTCTTTCATGGCTCATTCGAGTTTACTGTCTTTCGCTCTGACATGCCTTACCTAGGGTTAGGTTAGTATGCTTGCACGTTTGTACTTTAACTTTTTTCGGCTCGGCTTCTTTCGACGCCGATGCCGGCGACGCAGCACTTTCTCGCCCGCCAGCCACCGAGAAAAGGGTGCGCTCCGACCGGCCCCGCACCGCTCTTTCTTGGCTCATTCGAAATTACTGTCTTTCGCTCTGACATGCCTTACCTAGGGTTAGGTTAGTATGCTTGCACGTTTGTACTTTAACTTTTTTCGGCTCGGATTCTTTCGACGCCGATGCCGGCGACGCAGCACTCTCTCGCCCGCCAGCCACCGAGAAAAGGGTGCGCTCCGACCGGCCCCGCACCGCTCTTTCATGGCTCATTCGAAATTACTGTCTTCCGCTCTGACATGCCTTACCTAGGGTTAGGTTAGTATGCTTGCACGTTTGTACTTTAACTTTTTTTGGCTCGGCTTCTTTCGACGCCGATGCCGGCGACGCAGCACTTTCTCGCCCGCCAACCACCGAGAAAAGGGTGCGCTCCGACCGGCCCCGCACCGCTCTTTCTTGGCTCATTCGAAATTACTGTCTTTCGCTCTGACATGCCTTACCTAGGGTTAGGTTAGTATGCTTGCACGTTTGTACTTTAACTTTTTTCGGCTCGGCTTCTTTCGACGCCGATGCCGGCGACGCAGCACTCTCTCGCCCGCCAGCCACCGAGAAAAGGGTGCGCTCCGACCGGCCCCGCACCGCTCTTTCATGGCTCATTCGAAATTACTGTCTTCCGCTCTGACATGCCTTACCTAGGGTTAGGTTAGTATGCTTGCACGTTTGTACTTTAACTTTTTTTGGCTCGGCTTCTTTCGACGCCGATGCCGGCGACGCAGCACTTTCTCGCCCGCCAGCCACCGAGAAAAGGGTGCGCTCCGACCGGCCCCGCACCGCTCTTTCTTGGCTCATTCGAAATTACTGTCTTTCGCTCTGACATGCCTTACCTAGGGTTAGGTTAGTATGCTTGCACGTTTGTACTTTAACTTTTTTCGGCTCGGCTTCTTTCGACGCCGATGCCGGCGACGCAGCACTCTCTCGCCCGCCAGCCACCGAGAAAAGGGTGCGCTCCGACCGGCCCCGCACCGCTCTTTCATGGCTCATTCGAAATTACTGTCTTTCGCTCTGACATGCCTTACCTAGGGTTAGGTTAGTATGCTTGCACGTTTGTACTTTAACTTTTTTTGGCTCGGCTTCTTTCGACGCCGATGCCGGCGACGCAGCACTCTCTCGCCCACCAGCCACCGAGAAAAGGGTGCGCTCCGACCGGCCCCGCACCGCTCTTTCATGGCTCATTCGAGTTTACTGTCTTTCGCTCTGACATGCCTTACCTAGGGTTAGGTTAGTATGCTTGCACGTTTGTACTTTAACTTTTTTCGGCTCGGCTTCTTTCGACGCCGATGCCGGCGACGCAGCACTCTCTCGCCCGCCAGCCACCGAGAAAAGGGTGCGCTCCGACCGGCCCCGCACCGCTCTTTCTTGGCTCATTCGAAATTACTGTCTTTCGCTCTGACATGCCTTACCTAGGGTTAGGTTAGTATGCTTGCACGTTTGTACTTTAACTTTTTTCGGCTCGGCTTCTTTCGACGCCGATGCCGGCGACGCAGCACTCTCTCGCCCGCCAGCCACCGAGAAAAGGGTGCGCTCCGACCGGCCCCGCACCGCTCTTTCATGGCTCATTCGAGTTTACTGTCTTTCGCTCTGACATGCCTTACCTAGGGTTAGGTTAGTATGCTTGCACGTTTGTACTTTAACTTTTTTCGGCTCGGCTTCTTTCGACGCCGATGCCGGCGACGCAGCACTTTCTCGCCCGCCAGCCACCGAGAAAAGGGTGCGCTCCGACCGGCCCCGCACCGCTCTTTCTTGGCTCATTCGAAATTACTGTCTTTCGCTCTGACATGCCTTACCTAGGGTTAGGTTAGTATGCTTGCACGTTTGTACTTTAACTTTTTTTGGCTCGGCTTCTTTCGACGCCGATGCCGGCGACGCAGCACTCTCTCGCCCACCAGCCACCGAGAAAAGGGTGCGCTCCGACCGGCCCCGCACCGCTCTTTCATGGCTCATTCGAGTTTACTGTCTTTCGCTCTGACATGCCTTACCTAGGGTTAGGTTAGTATGCTTGCACGTTTGTACTTTAACTTTTTTCGGCTCGGCTTCTTTCGACGCCGATGCCGGCGACGCAGCACTCTCTCGCCCGCCAGCCACCGAGAAAAGGGTGCGCTCCGACCGGCCCCGCACCGCTCTTTCATGGCTCATTCGAAATTACTGTCTTCCGCTCTGACATGCCTTACCTAGGGTTAGGTTAGTATGCTTGCACGTTTGTACTTTAACTTTTTTTGGCTCGGCTTCTTTCGACGCCGATGCCGGCGACGCAGCACTTTCTCGCCCGCCAACCACCGAGAAAAGGGTGCGCTCCGACCGGCCCCGCACCGCTCTTTCTTGGCTCATTCGAAATTACTGTCTTTCGCTCTGACATGCCTTACCTAGGGTTAGGTTAGTATGCTTGCACGTTTGTACTTTAACTTTTTTCGGCTCGGCTTCTTTCGACGCCGATGCCGGCGACGCAGCACTCTCTCGCCCGCCAGCCACCGAGAAAAGGGTGCGCTCCGACCGGCCCCGCACCGCTCTTTCATGGCTCATTCGAAATTACTGTCTTCCGCTCTGACATGCCTTACCTAGGGTTAGGTTAGTATGCTTGCACGTTTGTACTTTAACTTTTTTTGGCTCGGCTTCTTTCGACGCCGATGCCGGCGACGCAGCACTTTCTCGCCCGCCAGCCACCGAGAAAAGGGTGCGCTCCGACCGGCCCCGCACCGCTCTTTCTTGGCTCATTCGAAATTACTGTCTTTCGCTCTGACATGCCTTACCTAGGGTTAGGTTAGTATGCTTGCACGTTTGTACTTTAACTTTTTTCGGCTCGGCTTCTTTCGACGCCGATGCCGGCGACGCAGCACTCTCTCGCCCGCCAGCCACCGAGAAAAGGGTGCGCTCCGACCGGCCCCGCACCGCTCTTTCATGGCTCATTCGAAATTACTGTCTTTCGCTCTGACATGCCTTACCTAGGGTTAGGTTAGTATGCTTGCACGTTTGTACTTTAACTTTTTTTGGCTCGGCTTCTTTCGACGCCGATGCCGGCGACGCAGCACTCTCTCGCCCACCAGCCACCGAGAAAAGGGTGCGCTCCGACCGGCCCCGCACCGCTCTTTCATGGCTCATTCGAGTTTACTGTCTTTCGCTCTGACATGCCTTACCTAGGGTTAGGTTAGTATGCTTGCACGTTTGTACTTTAACTTTTTTCGGCTCGGCTTCTTTCGACGCCGATGCCGGCGACGCAGCACTCTCTCGCCCGCCAGCCACCGAGAAAAGGGTGCGCTCCGACCGGCCCCGCACCGCTCTTTCTTGGCTCATTCGAAATTACTGTCTTTCGCTCTGACATGCCTTACCTAGGGTTAGGTTAGTATGCTTGCACGTTTGTACTTTAACTTTTTTCGGCTCGGCTTCTTTCGACGCCGATGCCGGCGACGCAGCACTCTCTCGCCCGCCAGCCACCGAGAAAAGGGTGCGCTCCGACCGGCCCCGCACCGCTCTTTCATGGCTCATTCGAGTTTACTGTCTTTCGCTCTGACATGCCTTACCTAGGGTTAGGTTAGTATGCTTGCACGTTTGTACTTTAACTTTTTTCGGCTCGGCTTCTTTCGACGCCGATGCCGGCGACGCAGCACTTTCTCGCCCGCCAGCCACCGAGAAAAGGGTGCGCTCCGACCGGCCCCGCACCGCTCTTTCTTGGCTCATTCGAAATTACTGTCTTTCGCTCTGACATGCCTTACCTAGGGTTAGGTTAGTATGCTTGCACGTTTGTACTTTAACTTTTTTCGGCTCGGCTTCTTTCGACGCCGATGCCGGCGACGCAGCACTCTCTCGCCCGCCAGCCACCGAGAAAAGGGTGCGCTCCGACCGGCCCCGCACCGCTCTTTCTTGGCTCATTCGAAATTACTGTCTTTCGCTCTGACATGCCTTACCTAGGGTTAGGTTAGTATGCTTGCACGTTTGTACTTTAACTTTTTTTGGCTCGGCTTCTTTCGACGCCGATGCCGGCGACGCAGCACTCTCTCGCCCGCCAGCCACCGAGAAAAGGGTGCGCTCCGACCGGCCCCGCACCGCTCTTTCATGGCTCATTCGAAATTACTGTCTTTCGCTCTGACATGCCTTACCTAGGGTTAGGTTAGTATGCTTGCACGTTTGTACTTTAACTTTTTTTGGCTCGGCTTCTTTCGACGCCGATGCCGGCGACGCAGCACTTTCTCGCCCGCCAGCCACCGAGAAAAGGGTGCGCTCCGACCGGCCCCGCACCGCTCTTTCTTGGCTCATTCGAAATTACTGTCTTTCGCTCTGACATGCCTTACCTAGGGTTAGGTTAGTATGCTTGCACGTTTGTACTTTAACTTTTTTCGGCTCGGCTTCTTTCGACGCCGATGCCGGCGACGCAGCACTCTCTCGCCCGCCAGCCACCGAGAAAAGGGTGCGCTCCGACCGGCCCCGCACCGCTCTTTCATGGCTCATTCGAAATTACTGTCTTCCGCTCTGACATGCCTTACCTAGGGTTAGGTTAGTATGCTTGCACGTTTGTACTTTAACTTTTTTTGGCTCGGCTTCTTTCGACGCCGATGCCGGCGACGCAGCACTTTCTCGCCCGCCAACCACCGAGAAAAGGGTGCGCTCCGACCGGCCCCGCACCGCTCTTTCTTGGCTCATTCGAAATTACTGTCTTTCGCTCTGACATGCCTTACCTAGGGTTAGGTTAGTATGCTTGCACGTTTGTACTTTAACTTTTTTCGGCTCGGCTTCTTTCGACGCCGATGCCGGCGACGCAGCACTCTCTCGCCCGCCAGCCACCGAGAAAAGGGTGCGCTCCGACCGGCCCCGCACCGCTCTTTCATGGCTCATTCGAAATTACTGTCTTCCGCTCTGACATGCCTTACCTAGGGTTAGGTTAGTATGCTTGCACGTTTGTACTTTAACTTTTTTTGGCTCGGCTTCTTTCGACGCCGATGCCGGCGACGCAGCACTTTCTCGCCCGCCAGCCACCGAGAAAAGGGTGCGCTCCGACCGGCCCCGCACCGCTCTTTCATGGCTCATTCGAAATTACTGTCTTTCGCTCTGACATGCCTTACCTAGGGTTAGGTTAGTATGCTTGCACGTTTGTACTTTAACTTTTTTTGGCTCGGCTTCTTTCGACGCCGATGCCGGCGACGCAGCACTTTCTCGCCCGCCAGCCACCGAGAAAAGGGTGCGCTCCGACCGGCCCCGCACCGCTCTTTCTTGGCTCATTCGAAATTACTGTCTTTCGCTCTGACATGCCTTACCTAGGGTTAGGTTAGTATGCTTGCACGTTTGTACTTTAACTTTTTTCGGCTCGGCTTCTTTCGACGCCGATGCCGGCGACGCAGCACTCTCTCGCCCGCCAGCCACCGAGAAAAGGGTGCGCTCCGACCGGCCCCGCACCGCTCTTTCATGGCTCATTCGAAATTACTGTCTTTCGCTCTGACATGCCTTACCTAGGGTTAGGTTAGTATGCTTGCACGTTTGTACTTTAACTTTTTTTGGCTCGGCTTCTTTCGACGCCGATGCCGGCGACGCAGCACTCTCTCGCCCACCAGCCACCGAGAAAAGGGTGCGCTCCGACCGGCCCCGCACCGCTCTTTCATGGCTCATTAGAGTTTACTGTCTTTCGCTCTGACATGCCTTACCTAGGGTTAGGTTAGTATGCTTGCACGTTTGTACTTTAACTTTTTTCGGCTCGGCTTCTTTCGACGCCGATGCCGGCGACGCAGCACTCTCTCGCCCGCCAGCCACCGAGAAAAGGGTGCGCTCCGACCGGCCCCGCACCGCTCTTTCTTGGCTCATTCGAAATTACTGTCTTTCGCTCTGACATGCCTTACCTAGGGTTAGGTTAGTATGCTTGCACGTTTGTACTTTAACTTTTTTCGGCTCGGCTTCTTTCGACGCCGATGCCGGCGACGCAGCACTCTCTCGCCCGCCAGCCACCGAGAAAAGGGTGCGCTCCGACCGGCCCCGCACCGCTCTTTCATGGCTCATTCGAGTTTACTGTCTTTCGCTCTGACATGCCTTACCTAGGGTTAGGTTAGTATGCTTGCACGTTTGTACTTTAACTTTTTTCGGCTCGGCTTCTTTCGACGCCGATGCCGGCGACGCAGCACTTTCTCGCCCGCCAGCCACCGAGAAAAGGGTGCGCTCCGACCGGCCCCGCACCGCTCTTTCTTGGCTCATTCGAAATTACTGTCTTTCGCTCTGACATGCCTTACCTAGGGTTAGGTTAGTATGCTTGCACGTTTGTACTTTAACTTTTTTCGGCTCGGCTTCTTTCGACGCCGATGCCGGCGACGCAGCACTTTCTCGCCCGCCAGCCACCGAGAAAAGGGTGCGCTCCGACCGGCCCCGCACCGCTCTTTCTTGGCTCATTCGAAATTACTGTCTTTCGCTCTGACATGCCTTACCTAGGGTTAGGTTAGTATGCTTGCACGTTTGTACTTTAACTTTTTTTGGCTCGGCTTCTTTCGACGCCGATGCCGGCGACGCAGCACTCTCTCGCCCACCAGCCACCGAGAAAAGGGTGCGCTCCGACCGGCCCCGCACCGCTCTTTCATGGCTCATTCGAGTTTACTGTCTTTCGCTCTGACATGCCTTACCTAGGGTTAGGTTAGTATGCTTGCACGTTTGTACTTTAACTTTTTTCGGCTCGGCTTCTTTCGACGCCGATGCCGGCGACGCAGCACTCTCTCGCCCGCCAGCCACCGAGAAAAGGGTGCGCTCCGACCGGCCCCGCACCGCTCTTTCATGGCTCATTCGAAATTACTGTCTTCCGCTCTGACATGCCTTACCTAGGGTTAGGTTAGTATGCTTGCACGTTTGTACTTTAACTTTTTTTGGCTCGGCTTCTTTCGACGCCGATGCCGGCGACGCAGCACTTTCTCGCCCGCCAGCCACCGAGAAAAGGGTGCGCTCCGACCGGCCCCGCACCGCTCTTTCTTGGCTCATTCGAAATTACTGTCTTTCGCTCTGACATGCCTTACCTAGGGTTAGGTTAGTATGCTTGCACGTTTGTACTTTAACTTTTTTTGGCTCGGCTTCTTTCGACGCCGATGCCGGCGACGCAGCACTCTCTCGCCCGCCAGCCACCGAGAAAAGGGTGCGCTCCGACCGGCCCCGCACCGCTCTTTCATGGCTCATTCGAAATTACTGTCTTTCGCTCTGACATGCCTTACCTAGGGTTAGGTTAGTATGCTTGCACGTTTGTACTTTAACTTTTTTTGGCTCGGCTTCTTTCGACGCCGATGCCGGCGACGCAGCACTTTCTCGCCCGCCAGCCACCGAGAAAAGGGTGCGCTCCGACCGGCCCCGCACCGCTCTTTCTTGGCTCATTCGAAATTACTGTCTTTCGCTCTGACATGCCTTACCTAGGGTTAGGTTAGTATGCTTGCACGTTTGTACTTTAACTTTTTTCGGCTCGGCTTCTTTCGACGCCGATGCCGGCGACGCAGCACTCTCTCGCCCGCCAGCCACCGAGAAAAGGGTGCGCTCCGACCGGCCCCGCACCGCTCTTTCATGGCTCATTCGAAATTACTGTCTTTCGCTCTGACATGCCTTACCTAGGGTTAGGTTAGTATGCTTGCACGTTTGTACTTTAACTTTTTTTGGCTCGGCTTCTTTCGACGCCGATGCCGGCGACGCAGCACTCTCTCGCCCACCAGCCACCGAGAAAAGGGTGCGCTCCGACCGGCCCCGCACCGCTCTTTCATGGCTCATTCGAGTTTACTGTCTTTCGCTCTGACATGCCTTACCTAGGGTTAGGTTAGTATGCTTGCACGTTTGTACTTTAACTTTTTTCGGCTCGGCTTCTTTCGACGCCGATGCCGGCGACGCAGCACTCTCTCGCCCGCCAGCCACCGAGAAAAGGGTGCGCTCCGACCGGCCCCGCACCGCTCTTTCTTGGCTCATTCGAAATTACTGTCTTTCGCTCTGACATGCCTTACCTAGGGTTAGGTTAGTATGCTTGCACGTTTGTACTTTAACTTTTTTCGGCTCGGCTTCTTTCGACGCCGATGCCGGCGACGCAGCACTCTCTCGCCCGCCAGCCACCGAGAAAAGGGTGCGCTCCGACCGGCCCCGCACCGCTCTTTCATGGCTCATTCGAGTTTACTGTCTTTCGCTCTGACATGCCTTACCTAGGGTTAGGTTAGTATGCTTGCACGTTTGTACTTTAACTTTTTTCGGCTCGGCTTCTTTCGACGCCGATGCCGGCGACGCAGCACTTTCTCGCCCGCCAGCCACCGAGAAAAGGGTGCGCTCCGACCGGCCCCGCACCGCTCTTTCTTGGCTCATTCGAAATTACTGTCTTTCGCTCTGACATGCCTTACCTAGGGTTAGGTTAGTATGCTTGCACGTTTGTACTTTAACTTTTTTCGGCTCGGCTTCTTTCGACGCCGATGCCGGCGACGCAGCACTTTCTCGCCCGCCAGCCACCGAGAAAAGGGTGCGCTCCGACCGGCCCCGCACCGCTCTTTCTTGGCTCATTCGAAATTACTGTCTTTCGCTCTGACATGCCTTACCTAGGGTTAGGTTAGTATGCTTGCACGTTTGTACTTTAACTTTTTTTGGCTCGGCTTCTTTCGACGCCGATGCCGGCGACGCAGCACTCTCTCGCCCACCAGCCACCGAGAAAAGGGTGCGCTCCGACCGGCCCCGCACCGCTCTTTCATGGCTCATTCGAGTTTACTGTCTTTCGCTCTGACATGCCTTACCTAGGGTTAGGTTAGTATGCTTGCACGTTTGTACTTTAACTTTTTTCGGCTCGGCTTCTTTCGACGCCGATGCCGGCGACGCAGCACTCTCTCGCCCGCCAGCCACCGAGAAAAGGGTGCGCTCCGACCGGCCCCGCACCGCTCTTTCATGGCTCATTCGAAATTACTGTCTTCCGCTCTGACATGCCTTACCTAAGGTTAGGTTAGTATGCTTGCACGTTTGTACTTTAACTTTTTTTGGCTCGGCTTCTTTCGACGCCGATGCCGGCGACGCAGCACTTTCTCACCCGCCAGCCACCGAGAAAAGGGTGCGCTCCGACCGGCCCCGCACCGCTCTTTCTTGGCTCATTCGAAATTACTGTCTTTCGCTCTGACATGCCTTACCTAGGGTTAGGTTAGTATGCTTGCACGTTTGTACTTTAACTTTTTTCGGCTCGGCTTCTTTCGACGCCGATGCCGGCGACGCAGCACTCTCTCGCCCGCCAGCCACCGAGAAAAGGGTGCGCTCCGACCGGCCCCGCACCGCTCTTTCATGGCTCATTCGAAATTACTGTCTTTCGCTCTGACATGCCTTACCTAGGGTTAGGTTAGTATGCTTGCACGTTTGTACTTTAACTTTTTTTGGCTCGGCTTCTTTCGACGCCGATGCCGGCGACGCAGCACTCTCTCGCCCACCAGCCACCGAGAAAAGGGTGCGCTCCGACCGGCCCCGCACCGCTCTTTCATGGCTCATTCGAGTTTACTGTCTTTCGCTCTGACATGCCTTACCTAGGGTTAGGTTAGTATGCTTGCACGTTTGTACTTT
>NW_027556646.1:222500-242500 GCF_964204865.1 Styela clava
GCCGGGCCGCACCGCCCGCGCGCTGTAACACCCCCGCCGGAGCGGAGGCCACCTTCGCGCGGGGACTTAGACCGACGGCAAACCGGTCGTGACCCGCGCCGGTCGCTAGTGCGCTGAGACGGTGCGCGAGCCGACTCGGCAGCGGCGCCTTAAGCGTCCGCGAACCGAGACGGCGCGCCCCCGCACCCAACTGAAAGCGAGCCGGCGACCTGACGGGCCCTCCCGTTTGCCTCTCAACGGTTTCACGTACTCTTGAACTCTCTCTTCAAAGTGCTTTTCAACTTTCCCTCACGGTACTTGTCCGCTATCGGTCTCGCGACCGTATTTAGTCTTAGGTGGAGTTTACCACCCGCTTTGGGCTGCATTCCCAAACAACCCGACTCCGAGAAGACCCGAAGCGGCCAAGGCAAGCGCCCCTATGGGCCTAACACCCGCCGTGGGACGAGGCCTCGATCAGAAGGACACCGGCGCTCGCCGTCAGCCGCACTGGGACTTCCGTACGTCACAACTCGGCGCGCTCGAAAAGCGCGCAGATTCGACGCTGGACTCTTCCCGGTTCACTCGCCGTTACTCAGGGAATCCCTGTTGGTTTCTTTTCCTCCGCTTAATAATATGCTTAAATTCAGCGGGTGCTCTCGCCTGAACTCAGGTCGTATGTGTCAAGCGGGCCGCTTCTTACACGGCCCGCTGGCATCGCAAGTCGTCGCCGCCGGCGCCGACCGAGCGCGTACCGTCGCCGCCTTGGCCCACGGTCGGTCTTGATCTCGTGACCGGACCGACCGACCTGGACCCGCCCCTCGAACGTAGTTGAACACGTCGAGGGGCGCCGGCGGTGTACGGGACACGCGGTCGCGCCGAGAAAGCTCGGCGACCGCTTCAACTTGGGGCGACGCCCGGCCGTCTTCGCAGAGGCCAGGCGACGGCCCTCGGGTGAGGACGAACGCGACCCTGAGGCAGACGCGGTCCCGGGATTGAACCGAGACCGCAATTCGCGTTCAGAAGGTCGACGTTCAATGTGTTCTGCAATTCACATTACTTCTCGCACTTGGCTGCGTCCTTCATCGACTCGCGAGCCGAGTGATCCACCGTTAAGAGTCGTCCTCGACGTTTCGCCCGGCGCCGAAGCGCGCGGACGTCACACTGTGGGATCGACCACAAAACCACCACCGACAACAACTGCACAAAAACACCAACAAACGGCGCCGAGCGACCGCCGGGCTGGGCCGGCGGCACATCGAGCGCGGTGCCCAGAAGCCACCATCGCACTCGGCTGCCTTGCTATGCCAACGTGTTACGCGTGTCGCACGGGGCGGAACCCCGATTGACGGCCGCCCTCTCGGCGGCACCCAAAGACAATTAAGTGCGCGGTCGGCCGGGGCCTACCACCACTTTCGGTAATGATCCTTCCGCAGGTTCACCTACGGAAACCTTGTTACGACTTTTACTTCCTCTAAATGATCAAGTTTGATCGTCTTCTCGACACGCCGACGCGGCCGTTGCCAGCCGCGACGGGGCCGATCCAAGGATCTCACTAAACCATTCAATCGGTAGTAGCGACGGGCGGTGTGTACAAAGGGCAGGGACGTAATCAACGCAAGTTGATGACTTGCGCTTACTGGGAATTCCTCGTTCAAGGGAAACAATTGCAAGTCCCTATCCCAATCACGAATGAGGTTCAACGGGTTACCCGGACCTTTCGGCCTAGGTTAGACACTCGCTGCTTCACTCAGTGTAGCGCGCGTGCGGCCCCGGACATCTAAGGGCATCACAGACCTGTTATTGCTCAATCTCGTGTGGCTAAACGCCACTAGTCCCTCTAAGAAGTTAGACGCCGACCGAGAAGGTCGCGTAACTATTTAGCATGCCAGAGTCTCGTTCGTTATCGGAATTAACCAGACAAATCGCTCCACCAACTAAGAACGGCCATGCACCACCACCCACAGAATCAAGAAAGAGCTCTCAATCTGTCAATCCTACCTGTGTCCGGGCCGGGTGAGTTTCCCCGTGTTGAGTCAAATTAAGCCGCAGGCTCCACTCCTGGTGGTGCCCTTCCGTCAATTCCTTTAAGTTTCAGCTTTGCAACCATACTTCCCCCGGAACCCAAAGACTTTGGTTTCCCGGAAGCTGCCGGAAAGGTCGTCATGGTAACGCCTCCCGATCGCTAGTTGGCATCGTTTATAGTCAGAACTAGGACGGTATCTGATCGTCTTCGAACCTCTGACTTTCGCTCTTGATTAAAGAAAACA
This sequence comes from Styela clava, assembly GCF_964204865.1. Classification (NCBI taxonomy): domain Eukaryota; kingdom Metazoa; phylum Chordata; class Ascidiacea; order Stolidobranchia; family Styelidae; genus Styela; species Styela clava. The sequence goes on from NW_027556646.1 coordinate 224,747, forward strand.
TTCTTGGCGAATGCTTTCGCAGTAGTTCGTCTTCCGCCGATCCAAGAATTTCACCTCTAACGGCAGAGTACGGACGCCCCCGTCTGTCCCTCTTAATCATTACCTCGTGCTCCGAAAACCAACAAAATAGAACCGAGGTCCTATTCCATTATTCCATGCAACACTATGCAGGCGAACAGCCTGCTTTGAACACTCTAATTTTTTCAAAGTAAACTTATCGGCCACCGCCGACACTCAGTCAAGAGCACCGACGGAGAACCGAAGGTGAGGCGAACGCAACCAGTGACACGCCTTGCGACGGACCGGCGGCGCTCGCCCAAAATCCAACTACGAGCTTTTCAACCGCAACAACTTTAGCATACACTGTTGGAGCTGGAATTACCGCGGCTGCTGGCACCAGACTTGCCCTCCAATGGATACTCGTTAAGAGTTTTAGGATGTACTCATTCCAATTACAGGGCCTCGTTAGAGTCCTGTATTGTTATTTTTCGTCACTACCTCCCCGTGTCGGGAATGGGTAATTTGCGCGCCTGCTGCCTTCCTTGGATGTGGTAGCCGTTTCTCAGGCTCCCTCTCCGGAATCGAACCCTGATTCCCCGTTACCCGTTATCACAAAGGTAGGCACGTAGCGTACCTTCGACAGTTGATAGGGCAGACACTTGAATGATACGTCGTCGGTGCAGAGACCGTACGATCCGCGTGGTTATCCAGAGTCATCAAACGTCACAGGACGAACCCGGTCGGTTTTGATCTGATAAAAGCGCGCCTCCCGAAGTCGGCGCTTAATGCATGTATTAGCTCTAGAATTACCACAGTTATCCACTTCGCTTACGAGACCAAATAAACCAAGACTGATTTAATGAGCCATTCGCAGTTTCGCTTTACGAGAACTCGTACTTGCACCTGCATGGCTTAATCTTTGAGACAAGCATATCACTACTGGCAGGATCAACCAGATAGCTGCGACAGCTGCGCTCGGCCCTTGCTGGGCCGCCCGGCGCGTGCTCGTCGCATTCGTTTAAGACCGAGGCAATCGCCTGCGGCCGTACTCAGCTTCGACAGTCGCTGGCCGCGACGTCCACGCTCTCGCCGGCAGTGCCAGGCGGAGCGATTTGCGTTTTTTCTTTGCTCGCCCTCTCTCGGGCTCGATCCATTCAGTTTCGCACAAACAAGAGCTCTGCCGGCCGCCTGCAGCGGTGCCTAAAACCCGGGCATAACAATGCGACCGTTCTGCTAGGCCGACAAGCGCTCAAGCCAGACGCTCGATCGAACGCCCCCTACATATTAGTCGAGACAACGGCTCGCTCATTAGCATCGCGTTTGTACTTTAACTTTTTTCGGCTCGGCTTCTTTCGACGCCGATGCCGGCGACGCAGCACTCTCTCGCCCGCCAGCCACCGAGAAAAGGGTGCGCTCCGACCGGCCCCGCACCGCTCTTTCTTGGCTCATTCGAAATTACTGTCTTTCGCTCTGACATGCCTTACCTAGGGTTAGGTTAGTATGCTTGCACGTTTGTACTTTAACTTTTTTTGGCTCGGCTTCTTTCGACGCCGATGCCGGCGACGCAGCACTCTCTCGCCCGCCAGCCACCGAGAAAAGGGTGCGCTCCGACCGGCCCCGCACCGCTCTTTCATGGCTCATTCGAAATTACTGTCTTTCGCTCTGACATGCCTTACCTAGGGTTAGGTTAGTATGCTTGCACGTTTGTACTTTAACTTTTTTTGGCTCGGCTTCTTTCGACGCCGATGCCGGCGACGCAGCACTTTCTCGCCCGCCAGCCACCGAGAAAAGGGTGCGCTCCGACCGGCCCCGCACCGCTCTTTCTTGGCTCATTCGAAATTACTGTCTTTCGCTCTGACATGCCTTACCTAGGGTTAGGTTAGTATGCTTGCACGTTTGTACTTTAACTTTTTTCGGCTCGGCTTCTTTCGACGCCGATGCCGGCGACGCAGCACTCTCTCGCCCGCCAGCCACCGAGAAAAGGGTGCGCTCCGACCGGCCCCGCACCGCTCTTTCATGGCTCATTCGAAATTACTGTCTTTCGCTCTGACATGCCTTACCTAGGGTTAGGTTAGTATGCTTGCACGTTTGTACTTTAACTTTTTTTGGCTCGGCTTCTTTCGACGCCGATGCCGGCGACGCAGCACTCTCTCGCCCACCAGCCACCGAGAAAAGGGTGCGCTCCGACCGGCCCCGCACCGCTCTTTCATGGCTCATTCGAGTTTACTGTCTTTCGCTCTGACATGCCTTACCTAGGGTTAGGTTAGTATGCTTGCACGTTTGTACTTTAACTTTTTTCGGCTCGGCTTCTTTCGACGCCGATGCCGGCGACGCAGCACTCTCTCGCCCGCCAGCCACCGAGAAAAGGGTGCGCTCCGACCGGCCCCGCACCGCTCTTTCTTGGCTCATTCGAAATTACTGTCTTTCGCTCTGACATGCCTTACCTAGGGTTAGGTTAGTATGCTTGCACGTTTGTACTTTAACTTTTTTCGGCTCGGCTTCTTTCGACGCCGATGCCGGCGACGCAGCACTCTCTCGCCCGCCAGCCACCGAGAAAAGGGTGCGCTCCGACCGGCCCCGCACCGCTCTTTCATGGCTCATTCGAGTTTACTGTCTTTCGCTCTGACATGCCTTACCTAGGGTTAGGTTAGTATGCTTGCACGTTTGTACTTTAACTTTTTTCGGCTCGGCTTCTTTCGACGCCGATGCCGGCGACGCAGCACTTTCTCGCCCGCCAGCCACCGAGAAAAGGGTGCGCTCCGACCGGCCCCGCACCGCTCTTTCTTGGCTCATTCGAAATTACTGTCTTTCGCTCTGACATGCCTTACCTAGGGTTAGGTTAGTATGCTTGCACGTTTGTACTTTAACTTTTTTTGGCTCGGCTTCTTTCGACGCCGATGCCGGCGACGCAGCACTCTCTCGCCCACCAGCCACCGAGAAAAGGGTGCGCTCCGACCGGCCCCGCACCGCTCTTTCATGGCTCATTCGAGTTTACTGTCTTTCGCTCTGACATGCCTTACCTAGGGTTAGGTTAGTATGCTTGCACGTTTGTACTTTAACTTTTTTCGGCTCGGCTTCTTTCGACGCCGATGCCGGCGACGCAGCACTCTCTCGCCCGCCAGCCACCGAGAAAAGGGTGCGCTCCGACCGGCCCCGCACCGCTCTTTCATGGCTCATTCGAAATTACTGTCTTCCGCTCTGACATGCCTTACCTAGGGTTAGGTTAGTATGCTTGCACGTTTGTACTTTAACTTTTTTTGGCTCGGCTTCTTTCGACGCCGATGCCGGCGACGCAGCACTTTCTCGCCCGCCAACCACCGAGAAAAGGGTGCGCTCCGACCGGCCCCGCACCGCTCTTTCTTGGCTCATTCGAAATTACTGTCTTTCGCTCTGACATGCCTTACCTAGGGTTAGGTTAGTATGCTTGCACGTTTGTACTTTAACTTTTTTCGGCTCGGCTTCTTTCGACGCCGATGCCGGCGACGCAGCACTCTCTCGCCCGCCAGCCACCGAGAAAAGGGTGCGCTCCGACCGGCCCCGCACCGCTCTTTCATGGCTCATTCGAAATTACTGTCTTCCGCTCTGACATGCCTTACCTAGGGTTAGGTTAGTATGCTTGCACGTTTGTACTTTAACTTTTTTTGGCTCGGCTTCTTTCGACGCCGATGCCGGCGACGCAGCACTTTCTCGCCCGCCAGCCACCGAGAAAAGGGTGCGCTCCGACCGGCCCCGCACCGCTCTTTCTTGGCTCATTCGAAATTACTGTCTTTCGCTCTGACATGCCTTACCTAGGGTTAGGTTAGTATGCTTGCACGTTTGTACTTTAACTTTTTTCGGCTCGGCTTCTTTCGACGCCGATGCCGGCGACGCAGCACTCTCTCGCCCGCCAGCCACCGAGAAAAGGGTGCGCTCCGACCGGCCCCGCACCGCTCTTTCTTGGCTCATTCGAAATTACTGTCTTTCGCTCTGACATGCCTTACCTAGGGTTAGGTTAGTATGCTTGCACGTTTGTACTTTAACTTTTTTTGGCTCGGCTTCTTTCGACGCCGATGCCGGCGACGCAGCACTCTCTCGCCCGCCAGCCACCGAGAAAAGGGTGCGCTCCGACCGGCCCCGCACCGCTCTTTCATGGCTCATTCGAAATTACTGTCTTTCGCTCTGACATGCCTTACCTAGGGTTAGGTTAGTATGCTTGCACGTTTGTACTTTAACTTTTTTTGGCTCGGCTTCTTTCGACGCCGATGCCGGCGACGCAGCACTTTCTCGCCCGCCAGCCACCGAGAAAAGGGTGCGCTCCGACCGGCCCCGCACCGCTCTTTCTTGGCTCATTCGAAATTACTGTCTTTCGCTCTGACATGCCTTACCTAGGGTTAGGTTAGTATGCTTGCACGTTTGTACTTTAACTTTTTTCGGCTCGGCTTCTTTCGACGCCGATGCCGGCGACGCAGCACTCTCTCGCCCGCCAGCCACCGAGAAAAGGGTGCGCTCCGACCGGCCCCGCACCGCTCTTTCATGGCTCATTCGAAATTACTGTCTTTCGCTCTGACATGCCTTACCTAGGGTTAGGTTAGTATGCTTGCACGTTTGTACTTTAACTTTTTTTGGCTCGGCTTCTTTCGACGCCGATGCCGGCGACGCAGCACTCTCTCGCCCACCAGCCACCGAGAAAAGGGTGCGCTCCGACCGGCCCCGCACCGCTCTTTCATGGCTCATTCGAGTTTACTGTCTTTCGCTCTGACATGCCTTACCTAGGGTTAGGTTAGTATGCTTGCACGTTTGTACTTTAACTTTTTTCGGCTCGGCTTCTTTCGACGCCGATGCCGGCGACGCAGCACTCTCTCGCCCGCCAGCCACCGAGAAAAGGGTGCGCTCCGACCGGCCCCGCACCGCTCTTTCTTGGCTCATTCGAAATTACTGTCTTTCGCTCTGACATGCCTTACCTAGGGTTAGGTTAGTATGCTTGCACGTTTGTACTTTAACTTTTTTCGGCTCGGCTTCTTTCGACGCCGATGCCGGCGACGCAGCACTCTCTCGCCCGCCAGCCACCGAGAAAAGGGTGCGCTCCGACCGGCCCCGCACCGCTCTTTCATGGCTCATTCGAGTTTACTGTCTTTCGCTCTGACATGCCTTACCTAGGGTTAGGTTAGTATGCTTGCACGTTTGTACTTTAACTTTTTTCGGCTCGGCTTCTTTCGACGCCGATGCCGGCGACGCAGCACTTTCTCGCCCGCCAGCCACCGAGAAAAGGGTGCGCTCCGACCGGCCCCGCACCGCTCTTTCTTGGCTCATTCGAAATTACTGTCTTTCGCTCTGACATGCCTTACCTAGGGTTAGGTTAGTATGCTTGCACGTTTGTACTTTAACTTTTTTTGGCTCGGCTTCTTTCGACGCCGATGCCGGCGACGCAGCACTCTCTCGCCCACCAGCCACCGAGAAAAGGGTGCGCTCCGACCGGCCCCGCACCGCTCTTTCATGGCTCATTCGAGTTTACTGTCTTTCGCTCTGACATGCCTTACCTAGGGTTAGGTTAGTATGCTTGCACGTTTGTACTTTAACTTTTTTCGGCTCGGCTTCTTTCGACGCCGATGCCGGCGACGCAGCACTCTCTCGCCCGCCAGCCACCGAGAAAAGGGTGCGCTCCGACCGGCCCCGCACCGCTCTTTCATGGCTCATTCGAAATTACTGTCTTCCGCTCTGACATGCCTTACCTAGGGTTAGGTTAGTATGCTTGCACGTTTGTACTTTAACTTTTTTTGGCTCGGCTTCTTTCGACGCCGATGCCGGCGACGCAGCACTTTCTCGCCCGCCAACCACCGAGAAAAGGGTGCGCTCCGACCGGCCCCGCACCGCTCTTTCTTGGCTCATTCGAAATTACTGTCTTTCGCTCTGACATGCCTTACCTAGGGTTAGGTTAGTATGCTTGCACGTTTGTACTTTAACTTTTTTCGGCTCGGCTTCTTTCGACGCCGATGCCGGCGACGCAGCACTCTCTCGCCCGCCAGCCACCGAGAAAAGGGTGCGCTCCGACCGGCCCCGCACCGCTCTTTCATGGCTCATTCGAAATTACTGTCTTCCGCTCTGACATGCCTTACCTAGGGTTAGGTTAGTATGCTTGCACGTTTGTACTTTAACTTTTTTTGGCTCGGCTTCTTTCGACGCCGATGCCGGCGACGCAGCACTTTCTCGCCCGCCAGCCACCGAGAAAAGGGTGCGCTCCGACCGGCCCCGCACCGCTCTTTCTTGGCTCATTCGAAATTACTGTCTTTCGCTCTGACATGCCTTACCTAGGGTTAGGTTAGTATGCTTGCACGTTTGTACTTTAACTTTTTTCGGCTCGGCTTCTTTCGACGCCGATGCCGGCGACGCAGCACTCTCTCGCCCGCCAGCCACCGAGAAAAGGGTGCGCTCCGACCGGCCCCGCACCGCTCTTTCATGGCTCATTCGAAATTACTGTCTTTCGCTCTGACATGCCTTACCTAGGGTTAGGTTAGTATGCTTGCACGTTTGTACTTTAACTTTTTTTGGCTCGGCTTCTTTCGACGCCGATGCCGGCGACGCAGCACTCTCTCGCCCACCAGCCACCGAGAAAAGGGTGCGCTCCGACCGGCCCCGCACCGCTCTTTCATGGCTCATTCGAGTTTACTGTCTTTCGCTCTGACATGCCTTACCTAGGGTTAGGTTAGTATGCTTGCACGTTTGTACTTTAACTTTTTTCGGCTCGGCTTCTTTCGACGCCGATGCCGGCGACGCAGCACTCTCTCGCCCGCCAGCCACCGAGAAAAGGGTGCGCTCCGACCGGCCCCGCACCGCTCTTTCTTGGCTCATTCGAAATTACTGTCTTTCGCTCTGACATGCCTTACCTAGGGTTAGGTTAGTATGCTTGCACGTTTGTACTTTAACTTTTTTCGGCTCGGCTTCTTTCGACGCCGATGCCGGCGACGCAGCACTCTCTCGCCCGCCAGCCACCGAGAAAAGGGTGCGCTCCGACCGGCCCCGCACCGCTCTTTCATGGCTCATTCGAGTTTACTGTCTTTCGCTCTGACATGCCTTACCTAGGGTTAGGTTAGTATGCTTGCACGTTTGTACTTTAACTTTTTTCGGCTCGGCTTCTTTCGACGCCGATGCCGGCGACGCAGCACTTTCTCGCCCGCCAGCCACCGAGAAAAGGGTGCGCTCCGACCGGCCCCGCACCGCTCTTTCTTGGCTCATTCGAAATTACTGTCTTTCGCTCTGACATGCCTTACCTAGGGTTAGGTTAGTATGCTTGCACGTTTGTACTTTAACTTTTTTTGGCTCGGCTTCTTTCGACGCCGATGCCGGCGACGCAGCACTCTCTCGCCCACCAGCCACCGAGAAAAGGGTGCGCTCCGACCGGCCCCGCACCGCTCTTTCACGGCTCATTCGAGTTTACTGTCTTTCGCTCTGACATGCCTTACCTAGGGTTAGGTTAGTATGCTTGCACGTTTGTACTTTAACTTTTTTCGGCTCGGCTTCTTTCGACGCCGATGCCGGCGACGCAGCACTCTCTCGCCCGCCAGCCACCGAGAAAAGGGTGCGCTCCGACCGGCCCCGCACCGCTCTTTCATGGCTCATTCGAAATTACTGTCTTCCGCTCTGACATGCCTTACCTAGGGTTAGGTTAGTATGCTTGCACGTTTGTACTTTAACTTTTTTTGGCTCGGCTTCTTTCGACGCCGATGCCGGCGACGCAGCACTTTCTCGCCCGCCAACCACCGAGAAAAGGGTGCGCTCCGACCGGCCCCGCACCGCTCTTTCTTGGCTCATTCGAAATTACTGTCTTTCGCTCTGACATGCCTTACCTAGGGTTAGGTTAGTATGCTTGCACGTTTGTACTTTAACTTTTTTCGGCTCGGCTTCTTTCGACGCCGATGCCGGCGACGCAGCACTCTCTCGCCCGCCAGCCACCGAGAAAAGGGTGCGCTCCGACCGGCCCCGCACCGCTCTTTCATGGCTCATTCGAAATTACTGTCTTCCGCTCTGACATGCCTTACCTAGGGTTAGGTTAGTATGCTTGCACGTTTGTACTTTAACTTTTTTTGGCTCGGCTTCTTTCGACGCCGATGCCGGCGACGCAGCACTTTCTCGCCCGCCAGCCACCGAGAAAAGGGTGCGCTCCGACCGGCCCCGCACCGCTCTTTCTTGGCTCATTCGAAATTACTGTCTTTCGCTCTGACATGCCTTACCTAGGGTTAGGTTAGTATGCTTGCACGTTTGTACTTTAACTTTTTTCGGCTCGGCTTCTTTCGACGCCGATGCCGGCGACGCAGCACTCTCTCGCCCGCCAGCCACCGAGAAAAGGGTGCGCTCCGACCGGCCCCGCACCGCTCTTTCATGGCTCATTCGAAATTACTGTCTTTCGCTCTGACATGCCTTACCTAGGGTTAGGTTAGTATGCTTGCACGTTTGTACTTTAACTTTTTTTGGCTCGGCTTCTTTCGACGCCGATGCCGGCGACGCAGCACTCTCTCGCCCACCAGCCACCGAGAAAAGGGTGCGCTCCGACCGGCCCCGCACCGCTCTTTCATGGCTCATTCGAGTTTACTGTCTTTCGCTCTGACATGCCTTACCTAGGGTTAGGTTAGTATGCTTGCACGTTTGTACTTTAACTTTTTTCGGCTCGGCTTCTTTCGACGCCGATGCCGGCGACGCAGCACTCTCTCGCCCGCCAGCCACCGAGAAAAGGGTGCGCTCCGACCGGCCCCGCACCGCTCTTTCTTGGCTCATTCGAAATTACTGTCTTTCGCTCTGACATGCCTTACCTAGGGTTAGGTTAGTATGCTTGCACGTTTGTACTTTAACTTTTTTCGGCTCGGCTTCTTTCGACGCCGATGCCGGCGACGCAGCACTCTCTCGCCCGCCAGCCACCGAGAAAAGGGTGCGCTCCGACCGGCCCCGCACCGCTCTTTCATGGCTCATTCGAGTTTACTGTCTTTCGCTCTGACATGCCTTACCTAGGGTTAGGTTAGTATGCTTGCACGTTTGTACTTTAACTTTTTTCGGCTCGGCTTCTTTCGACGCCGATGCCGGCGACGCAGCACTTTCTCGCCCGCCAGCCACCGAGAAAAGGGTGCGCTCCGACCGGCCCCGCACCGCTCTTTCTTGGCTCATTCGAAATTACTGTCTTTCGCTCTGACATGCCTTACCTAGGGTTAGGTTAGTATGCTTGCACGTTTGTACTTTAACTTTTTTTGGCTCGGCTTCTTTCGACGCCGATGCCGGCGACGCAGCACTCTCTCGCCCACCAGCCACCGAGAAAAGGGTGCGCTCCGACCGGCCCCGCACCGCTCTTTCATGGCTCATTCGAGTTTACTGTCTTTCGCTCTGACATGCCTTACCTAGGGTTAGGTTAGTATGCTTGCACGTTTGTACTTTAACTTTTTTCGGCTCGGCTTCTTTCGACGCCGATGCCGGCGACGCAGCACTCTCTCGCCCGCCAGCCACCGAGAAAAGGGTGCGCTCCGACCGGCCCCGCACCGCTCTTTCATGGCTCATTCGAAATTACTGTCTTCCGCTCTGACATGCCTTACCTAGGGTTAGGTTAGTATGCTTGCACGTTTGTACTTTAACTTTTTTTGGCTCGGCTTCTTTCGACGCCGATGCCGGCGACGCAGCACTTTCTCGCCCGCCAACCACCGAGAAAAGGGTGCGCTCCGACCGGCCCCGCACCGCTCTTTCTTGGCTCATTCGAAATTACTGTCTTTCGCTCTGACATGCCTTACCTAGGGTTAGGTTAGTATGCTTGCACGTTTGTACTTTAACTTTTTTCGGCTCGGCTTCTTTCGACGCCGATGCCGGCGACGCAGCACTCTCTCGCCCGCCAGCCACCGAGAAAAGGGTGCGCTCCGACCGGCCCCGCACCGCTCTTTCATGGCTCATTCGAAATTACTGTCTTCCGCTCTGACATGCCTTACCTAGGGTTAGGTTAGTATGCTTGCACGTTTGTACTTTAACTTTTTTTGGCTCGGCTTCTTTCGACGCCGATGCCGGCGACGCAGCACTTTCTCGCCCGCCAGCCACCGAGAAAAGGGTGCGCTCCGACCGGCCCCGCACCGCTCTTTCTTGGCTCATTCGAAATTACTGTCTTTCGCTCTGACATGCCTTACCTAGGGTTAGGTTAGTATGCTTGCACGTTTGTACTTTAACTTTTTTCGGCTCGGCTTCTTTCGACGCCGATGCCGGCGACGCAGCACTCTCTCGCCCACCAGCCACCGAGAAAAGGGTGCGCTCCGACCGGCCCCGCACCGCTCTTTCATGGCTCATTCGAGTTTACTGTCTTTCGCTCTGACATGCCTTACCTAGGGTTAGGTTAGTATGCTTGCACGTTTGTACTTTAACTTTTTTCGGCTCGGCTTCTTTCGACGCCGATGCCGGCGACGCAGCACTCTCTCGCCCGCCAGCCACCGAGAAAAGGGTGCGCTCCGACCGGCCCCGCACCGCTCTTTCTTGGCTCATTCGAAATTACTGTCTTTCGCTCTGACATGCCTTACCTAGGGTTAGGTTAGTATGCTTGCACGTTTGTACTTTAACTTTTTTCGGCTCGGCTTCTTTCGACGCCGATGCCGGCGACGCAGCACTCTCTCGCCCGCCAGCCACCGAGAAAAGGGTGCGCTCCGACCGGCCCCGCACCGCTCTTTCATGGCTCATTCGAGTTTACTGTCTTTCGCTCTGACATGCCTTACCTAGGGTTAGGTTAGTATGCTTGCACGTTTGTACTTTAACTTTTTTCGGCTCGGCTTCTTTCGACGCCGATGCCGGCGACGCAGCACTTTCTCGCCCGCCAGCCACCGAGAAAAGGGTGCGCTCCGACCGGCCCCGCACCGCTCTTTCTTGGCTCATTCGAAATTACTGTCTTTCGCTCTGACATGCCTTACCTAGGGTTAGGTTAGTATGCTTGCACGTTTGTACTTTAACTTTTTTCGGCTCGGCTTCTTTCGACGCCGATGCCGGCGACGCAGCACTCTCTCGCCCGCCAGCCACCGAGAAAAGGGTGCGCTCCGACCGGCCCCGCACCGCTCTTTCTTGGCTCATTCGAAATTACTGTCTTTCGCTCTGACATGCCTTACCTAGGGTTAGGTTAGTATGCTTGCACGTTTGTACTTTAACTTTTTTTGGCTCGGCTTCTTTCGACGCCGATGCCGGCGACGCAGCACTCTCTCGCCCGCCAGCCACCGAGAAAAGGGTGCGCTCCGACCGGCCCCGCACCGCTCTTTCATGGCTCATTCGAAATTACTGTCTTTCGCTCTGACATGCCTTACCTAGGGTTAGGTTAGTATGCTTGCACGTTTGTACTTTAACTTTTTTTGGCTCGGCTTCTTTCGACGCCGATGCCGGCGACGCAGCACTTTCTCGCCCGCCAGCCACCGAGAAAAGGGTGCGCTCCGACCGGCCCCGCACCGCTCTTTCTTGGCTCATTCGAAATTACTGTCTTTCGCTCTGACATGCCTTACCTAGGGTTAGGTTAGTATGCTTGCACGTTTGTACTTTAACTTTTTTCGGCTCGGCTTCTTTCGACGCCGATGCCGGCGACGCAGCACTCTCTCGCCCGCCAGCCACCGAGAAAAGGGTGCGCTCCGACCGGCCCCGCACCGCTCTTTCATGGCTCATTCGAAATTACTGTCTTCCGCTCTGACATGCCTTACCTAGGGTTAGGTTAGTATGCTTGCACGTTTGTACTTTAACTTTTTTTGGCTCGGCTTCTTTCGACGCCGATGCCGGCGACGCAGCACTTTCTCGCCCGCCAACCACCGAGAAAAGGGTGCGCTCCGACCGGCCCCGCACCGCTCTTTCTTGGCTCATTCGAAATTACTGTCTTTCGCTCTGACATGCCTTACCTAGGGTTAGGTTAGTATGCTTGCACGTTTGTACTTTAACTTTTTTCGGCTCGGCTTCTTTCGACGCCGATGCCGGCGACGCAGCACTCTCTCGCCCGCCAGCCACCGAGAAAAGGGTGCGCTCCGACCGGCCCCGCACCGCTCTTTCATGGCTCATTCGAAATTACTGTCTTCCGCTCTGACATGCCTTACCTAGGGTTAGGTTAGTATGCTTGCACGTTTGTACTTTAACTTTTTTTGGCTCGGCTTCTTTCGACGCCGATGCCGGCGACGCAGCACTTTCTCGCCCGCCAGCCACCGAGAAAAGGGTGCGCTCCGACCGGCCCCGCACCGCTCTTTCATGGCTCATTCGAAATTACTGTCTTTCGCTCTGACATGCCTTACCTAGGGTTAGGTTAGTATGCTTGCACGTTTGTACTTTAACTTTTTTTGGCTCGGCTTCTTTCGACGCCGATGCCGGCGACGCAGCACTTTCTCGCCCGCCAGCCACCGAGAAAAGGGTGCGCTCCGACCGGCCCCGCACCGCTCTTTCTTGGCTCATTCGAAATTACTGTCTTTCGCTCTGACATGCCTTACCTAGGGTTAGGTTAGTATGCTTGCACGTTTGTACTTTAACTTTTTTCGGCTCGGCTTCTTTCGACGCCGATGCCGGCGACGCAGCACTCTCTCGCCCGCCAGCCACCGAGAAAAGGGTGCGCTCCGACCGGCCCCGCACCGCTCTTTCATGGCTCATTCGAAATTACTGTCTTTCGCTCTGACATGCCTTACCTAGGGTTAGGTTAGTATGCTTGCACGTTTGTACTTTAACTTTTTTTGGCTCGGCTTCTTTCGACGCCGATGCCGGCGACGCAGCACTCTCTCGCCCACCAGCCACCGAGAAAAGGGTGCGCTCCGACCGGCCCCGCACCGCTCTTTCATGGCTCATTAGAGTTTACTGTCTTTCGCTCTGACATGCCTTACCTAGGGTTAGGTTAGTATGCTTGCACGTTTGTACTTTAACTTTTTTCGGCTCGGCTTCTTTCGACGCCGATGCCGGCGACGCAGCACTCTCTCGCCCGCCAGCCACCGAGAAAAGGGTGCGCTCCGACCGGCCCCGCACCGCTCTTTCTTGGCTCATTCGAAATTACTGTCTTTCGCTCTGACATGCCTTACCTAGGGTTAGGTTAGTATGCTTGCACGTTTGTACTTTAACTTTTTTCGGCTCGGCTTCTTTCGACGCCGATGCCGGCGACGCAGCACTCTCTCGCCCGCCAGCCACCGAGAAAAGGGTGCGCTCCGACCGGCCCCGCACCGCTCTTTCATGGCTCATTCGAGTTTACTGTCTTTCGCTCTGACATGCCTTACCTAGGGTTAGGTTAGTATGCTTGCACGTTTGTACTTTAACTTTTTTCGGCTCGGCTTCTTTCGACGCCGATGCCGGCGACGCAGCACTTTCTCGCCCGCCAGCCACCGAGAAAAGGGTGCGCTCCGACCGGCCCCGCACCGCTCTTTCTTGGCTCATTCGAAATTACTGTCTTTCGCTCTGACATGCCTTACCTAGGGTTAGGTTAGTATGCTTGCACGTTTGTACTTTAACTTTTTTCGGCTCGGCTTCTTTCGACGCCGATGCCGGCGACGCAGCACTTTCTCGCCCGCCAGCCACCGAGAAAAGGGTGCGCTCCGACCGGCCCCGCACCGCTCTTTCTTGGCTCATTCGAAATTACTGTCTTTCGCTCTGACATGCCTTACCTAGGGTTAGGTTAGTATGCTTGCACGTTTGTACTTTAACTTTTTTTGGCTCGGCTTCTTTCGACGCCGATGCCGGCGACGCAGCACTCTCTCGCCCACCAGCCACCGAGAAAAGGGTGCGCTCCGACCGGCCCCGCACCGCTCTTTCATGGCTCATTCGAGTTTACTGTCTTTCGCTCTGACATGCCTTACCTAGGGTTAGGTTAGTATGCTTGCACGTTTGTACTTTAACTTTTTTCGGCTCGGCTTCTTTCGACGCCGATGCCGGCGACGCAGCACTCTCTCGCCCGCCAGCCACCGAGAAAAGGGTGCGCTCCGACCGGCCCCGCACCGCTCTTTCATGGCTCATTCGAAATTACTGTCTTCCGCTCTGACATGCCTTACCTAGGGTTAGGTTAGTATGCTTGCACGTTTGTACTTTAACTTTTTTTGGCTCGGCTTCTTTCGACGCCGATGCCGGCGACGCAGCACTTTCTCGCCCGCCAGCCACCGAGAAAAGGGTGCGCTCCGACCGGCCCCGCACCGCTCTTTCTTGGCTCATTCGAAATTACTGTCTTTCGCTCTGACATGCCTTACCTAGGGTTAGGTTAGTATGCTTGCACGTTTGTACTTTAACTTTTTTTGGCTCGGCTTCTTTCGACGCCGATGCCGGCGACGCAGCACTCTCTCGCCCGCCAGCCACCGAGAAAAGGGTGCGCTCCGACCGGCCCCGCACCGCTCTTTCATGGCTCATTCGAAATTACTGTCTTTCGCTCTGACATGCCTTACCTAGGGTTAGGTTAGTATGCTTGCACGTTTGTACTTTAACTTTTTTTGGCTCGGCTTCTTTCGACGCCGATGCCGGCGACGCAGCACTTTCTCGCCCGCCAGCCACCGAGAAAAGGGTGCGCTCCGACCGGCCCCGCACCGCTCTTTCTTGGCTCATTCGAAATTACTGTCTTTCGCTCTGACATGCCTTACCTAGGGTTAGGTTAGTATGCTTGCACGTTTGTACTTTAACTTTTTTCGGCTCGGCTTCTTTCGACGCCGATGCCGGCGACGCAGCACTCTCTCGCCCGCCAGCCACCGAGAAAAGGGTGCGCTCCGACCGGCCCCGCACCGCTCTTTCATGGCTCATTCGAAATTACTGTCTTTCGCTCTGACATGCCTTACCTAGGGTTAGGTTAGTATGCTTGCACGTTTGTACTTTAACTTTTTTTGGCTCGGCTTCTTTCGACGCCGATGCCGGCGACGCAGCACTCTCTCGCCCACCAGCCACCGAGAAAAGGGTGCGCTCCGACCGGCCCCGCACCGCTCTTTCATGGCTCATTCGAGTTTACTGTCTTTCGCTCTGACATGCCTTACCTAGGGTTAGGTTAGTATGCTTGCACGTTTGTACTTTAACTTTTTTCGGCTCGGCTTCTTTCGACGCCGATGCCGGCGACGCAGCACTCTCTCGCCCGCCAGCCACCGAGAAAAGGGTGCGCTCCGACCGGCCCCGCACCGCTCTTTCTTGGCTCATTCGAAATTACTGTCTTTCGCTCTGACATGCCTTACCTAGGGTTAGGTTAGTATGCTTGCACGTTTGTACTTTAACTTTTTTCGGCTCGGCTTCTTTCGACGCCGATGCCGGCGACGCAGCACTCTCTCGCCCGCCAGCCACCGAGAAAAGGGTGCGCTCCGACCGGCCCCGCACCGCTCTTTCATGGCTCATTCGAGTTTACTGTCTTTCGCTCTGACATGCCTTACCTAGGGTTAGGTTAGTATGCTTGCACGTTTGTACTTTAACTTTTTTCGGCTCGGCTTCTTTCGACGCCGATGCCGGCGACGCAGCACTTTCTCGCCCGCCAGCCACCGAGAAAAGGGTGCGCTCCGACCGGCCCCGCACCGCTCTTTCTTGGCTCATTCGAAATTACTGTCTTTCGCTCTGACATGCCTTACCTAGGGTTAGGTTAGTATGCTTGCACGTTTGTACTTTAACTTTTTTCGGCTCGGCTTCTTTCGACGCCGATGCCGGCGACGCAGCACTTTCTCGCCCGCCAGCCACCGAGAAAAGGGTGCGCTCCGACCGGCCCCGCACCGCTCTTTCTTGGCTCATTCGAAATTACTGTCTTTCGCTCTGACATGCCTTACCTAGGGTTAGGTTAGTATGCTTGCACGTTTGTACTTTAACTTTTTTTGGCTCGGCTTCTTTCGACGCCGATGCCGGCGACGCAGCACTCTCTCGCCCACCAGCCACCGAGAAAAGGGTGCGCTCCGACCGGCCCCGCACCGCTCTTTCATGGCTCATTCGAGTTTACTGTCTTTCGCTCTGACATGCCTTACCTAGGGTTAGGTTAGTATGCTTGCACGTTTGTACTTTAACTTTTTTCGGCTCGGCTTCTTTCGACGCCGATGCCGGCGACGCAGCACTCTCTCGCCCGCCAGCCACCGAGAAAAGGGTGCGCTCCGACCGGCCCCGCACCGCTCTTTCATGGCTCATTCGAAATTACTGTCTTCCGCTCTGACATGCCTTACCTAGGGTTAGGTTAGTATGCTTGCACGTTTGTACTTTAACTTTTTTTGGCTCGGCTTCTTTCGACGCCGATGCCGGCGACGCAGCACTTTCTCGCCCGCCAGCCACCGAGAAAAGGGTGCGCTCCGACCGGCCCCGCACCGCTCTTTCTTGGCTCATTCGAAATTACTGTCTTTCGCTCTGACATGCCTTACCTAGGGTTAGGTTAGTATGCTTGCACGTTTGTACTTTAACTTTTTTCGGCTCGGCTTCTTTCGACGCCGATGCCGGCGACGCAGCACTCTCTCGCCCGCCAGCCACCGAGAAAAGGGTGCGCTCCGACCGGCCCCGCACCGCTCTTTCATGGCTCATTCGAAATTACTGTCTTTCGCTCTGACATGCCTTACCTAGGGTTAGGTTAGTATGCTTGCACGTTTGTACTTTAACTTTTTTTGGCTCGGCTTCTTTCGACGCCGATGCCGGCGACGCAGCACTCTCTCGCCCACCAGCCACCGAGAAAAGGGTGCGCTCCGACCGGCCCCGCACCGCTCTTTCATGGCTCATTCGAGTTTACTGTCTTTCGCTCTGACATGCCTTACCTAGGGTTAGGTTAGTATGCTTGCACGTTTGTACTTTAACTTTTTTCGGCTCGGCTTCTTTCGACGCCGATGCCGGCGACGCAGCACTCTCTCGCCCGCCAGCCACCGAGAAAAGGGTGCGCTCCGACCGGCCCCGCACCGCTCTTTCATGGCTCATTCGAAATTACTGTCTTCCGCTCTGACATGCCTTACCTAGGGTTAGGTTAGTATGCTTGCACGTTTGTACTTTAACTTTTTTTGGCTCGGCTTCTTTCGACGCCGATGCCGGCGACGCAGCACTTTCTCGCCCGCCAACCACCGAGAAAAGGGTGCGCTCCGACCGGCCCCGCACCGCTCTTTCTTGGCTCATTCGAAATTACTGTCTTTCGCTCTGACATGCCTTACCTAGGGTTAGGTTAGTATGCTTGCACGTTTGTACTTTAACTTTTTTCGGCTCGGCTTCTTTCGACGCCGATGCCGGCGACGCAGCACTCTCTCGCCCGCCAGCCACCGAGAAAAGGGTGCGCTCCGACCGGCCCCGCACCGCTCTTTCATGGCTCATTCGAAATTACTGTCTTCCGCTCTGACATGCCTTACCTAGGGTTAGGTTAGTATGCTTGCACGTTTGTACTTTAACTTTTTTCGGCTCGGCTTCTTTCGACGCCGATGCCGGCGACGCAGCACTCTCTCGCCCGCCAGCCACCGAGAAAAGGGTGCGCTCCGACCGGCCCCGCACCGCTCTTTCTTGGCTCATTCGAAATTACTGTCTTTCGCTCTGACATGCCTTACCTAGGGTTAGGTTAGTATGCTTGCACGTTTGTACTTTAACTTTTTTCGGCTCGGCTTCTTTCGACGCCGATGCCGGCGACGCAGCACTCTCTCGCCCGCCAGCCACCGAAAAAAGGGTGCGCTCCGACCGGCCCCGCACCGCTCTTTCATGGCTCATTCGAAATTACTGTCTTTCGCTCTGACATGCCTTACCTAGGGTTAGGTTAGTATGCTTGCACGTTTGTACTTTAACTTTTTTTGGCTCGGCTTCTTTCGACGCCGATGCCGGCGACGCAGCACTCTCTCGCCCGCCAGCCACCGAGAAAAGGGTGCGCTCCGACCGGCCCCGCACCGC
>NW_027556646.1:247500-260000 GCF_964204865.1 Styela clava
CTCGCGAGCCGAGTGATCCACCGTTAAGAGTCGTCCTCGACGTTTCGCCCGGCGCCGAAGCGCGCGGACGTCACACTGTGGGATCGACCACAAAACCACCACCGACAACAACTGCACAAAAACACCAACAAACGGCGCCGAGCGACCGCCGGGCTGGGCCGGCGGCACATCGAGCGCGGTGCCCAGAAGCCACCATCGCACTCGGCTGCCTTGCTATGCCAACGTGTTACGCGTGTCGCACGGGGCGGAACCCCGATTGACGGCCGCCCTCTCGGCGGCACCCAAAGACAATTAAGTGCGCGGTCGGCCGGGGCCTACCACCACTTTCGGTAATGATCCTTCCGCAGGTTCACCTACGGAAACCTTGTTACGACTTTTACTTCCTCTAAATGATCAAGTTTGATCGTCTTCTCGACACGCCGACGCGGCCGTTGCCAGCCGCGACGGGGCCGATCCAAGGATCTCACTAAACCATTCAATCGGTAGTAGCGACGGGCGGTGTGTACAAAGGGCAGGGACGTAATCAACGCAAGTTGATGACTTGCGCTTACTGGGAATTCCTCGTTCAAGGGAAACAATTGCAAGTCCCTATCCCAATCACGAATGAGGTTCAACGGGTTACCCGGACCTTTCGGCCTAGGTTAGACACTCGCTGCTTCACTCAGTGTAGCGCGCGTGCGGCCCCGGACATCTAAGGGCATCACAGACCTGTTATTGCTCAATCTCGTGTGGCTAAACGCCACTAGTCCCTCTAAGAAGTTAGACGCCGACCGAGAAGGTCGCGTAACTATTTAGCATGCCAGAGTCTCGTTCGTTATCGGAATTAACCAGACAAATCGCTCCACCAACTAAGAACGGCCATGCACCACCACCCACAGAATCAAGAAAGAGCTCTCAATCTGTCAATCCTACCTGTGTCCGGGCCGGGTGAGTTTCCCCGTGTTGAGTCAAATTAAGCCGCAGGCTCCACTCCTGGTGGTGCCCTTCCGTCAATTCCTTTAAGTTTCAGCTTTGCAACCATACTTCCCCCGGAACCCAAAGACTTTGGTTTCCCGGAAGCTGCCGGAAAGGTCGTCATGGTAACGCCTCCCGATCGCTAGTTGGCATCGTTTATAGTCAGAACTAGGACGGTATCTGATCGTCTTCGAACCTCTGACTTTCGCTCTTGATTAAAGAAAACATTCTTGGCGAATGCTTTCGCAGTAGTTCGTCTTCCGCCGATCCAAGAATTTCACCTCTAACGGCAGAGTACGGACGCCCCCGTCTGTCCCTCTTAATCATTACCTCGTGCTCCGAAAACCAACAAAATAGAACCGAGGTCCTATTCCATTATTCCATGCAACACTATGCAGGCGAACAGCCTGCTTTGAACACTCTAATTTTTTCAAAGTAAACTTATCGGCCACCGCCGACACTCAGTCAAGAGCACCGACGGAGAACCGAAGGTGAGGCGAACGCAACCAGTGACACGCCTTGCGACGGACCGGCGGCGCTCGCCCAAAATCCAACTACGAGCTTTTCAACCGCAACAACTTTAGCATACACTGTTGGAGCTGGAATTACCGCGGCTGCTGGCACCAGACTTGCCCTCCAATGGATACTCGTTAAGAGTTTTAGGATGTACTCATTCCAATTACAGGGCCTCGTTAGAGTCCTGTATTGTTATTTTTCGTCACTACCTCCCCGTGTCGGGAATGGGTAATTTGCGCGCCTGCTGCCTTCCTTGGATGTGGTAGCCGTTTCTCAGGCTCCCTCTCCGGAATCGAACCCTGATTCCCCGTTACCCGTTATCACAAAGGTAGGCACGTAGCGTACCTTCGACAGTTGATAGGGCAGACACTTGAATGATACGTCGTCGGTGCAGAGACCGTACGATCCGCGTGGTTATCCAGAGTCATCAAACGTCACAGGACGAACCCGGTCGGTTTTGATCTGATAAAAGCGCGCCTCCCGAAGTCGGCGCTTAATGCATGTATTAGCTCTAGAATTACCACAGTTATCCACTTCGCTTACGAGACCAAATAAACCAAGACTGATTTAATGAGCCATTCGCAGTTTCGCTTTACGAGAACTCGTACTTGCACCTGCATGGCTTAATCTTTGAGACAAGCATATCACTACTGGCAGGATCAACCAGATAGCTGCGACAGCTGCGCTCGGCCCTTGCTGGGCCGCCCGGCGCGTGCTCGTCGCATTCGTTTAAGACCGAGGCAATCGCCTGCGGCCGTACTCAGCTTCGACAGTCGCTGGCCGCGACGTCCACGCTCTCGCCGGCAGTGCCAGGCGGAGCGATTTGCGTTTTTTCTTTGCTCGCCCTCTCTCGGGCTCGATCCATTCAGTTTCGCACAAACAAGAGCTCTGCCGGCCGCCTGCAGCGGTGCCTAAAACCCGGGCATAACAATGCGACCGTTCTGCTAGGCCGACAAGCGCTCAAGCCAGACGCTCGATCGAACGCCCCCTACATATTAGTCGAGACAACGGCTCGCTCATTAGCATCGCGTTTGTACTTTAACTTTTTTCGGCTCGGCTTCTTTCGACGCCGATGCCGGCGACGCAGCACTCTCTCGCCCGCCAGCCACCGAGAAAAGGGTGCGCTCCGACCGGCCCCGCACCGCTCTTTCTTGGCTCATTCGAAATTACTGTCTTTCGCTCTGACATGCCTTACCTAGGGTTAGGTTAGTATGCTTGCACGTTTGTACTTTAACTTTTTTTGGCTCGGCTTCTTTCGACGCCGATGCCGGCGACGCAGCACTCTCTCGCCCGCCAGCCACCGAGAAAAGGGTGCGCTCCGACCGGCCCCGCACCGCTCTTTCATGGCTCATTCGAAATTACTGTCTTTCGCTCTGACATGCCTTACCTAGGGTTAGGTTAGTATGCTTGCACGTTTGTACTTTAACTTTTTTTGGCTCGGCTTCTTTCGACGCCGATGCCGGCGACGCAGCACTTTCTCGCCCGCCAGCCACCGAGAAAAGGGTGCGCTCCGACCGGCCCCGCACCGCTCTTTCTTGGCTCATTCGAAATTACTGTCTTTCGCTCTGACATGCCTTACCTAGGGTTAGGTTAGTATGCTTGCACGTTTGTACTTTAACTTTTTTCGGCTCGGCTTCTTTCGACGCCGATGCCGGCGACGCAGCACTCTCTCGCCCGCCAGCCACCGAGAAAAGGGTGCGCTCCGACCGGCCCCGCACCGCTCTTTCATGGCTCATTCGAAATTACTGTCTTTCGCTCTGACATGCCTTACCTAGGGTTAGGTTAGTATGCTTGCACGTTTGTACTTTAACTTTTTTTGGCTCGGCTTCTTTCGACGCCGATGCCGGCGACGCAGCACTCTCTCGCCCACCAGCCACCGAGAAAAGGGTGCGCTCCGACCGGCCCCGCACCGCTCTTTCATGGCTCATTCGAGTTTACTGTCTTTCGCTCTGACATGCCTTACCTAGGGTTAGGTTAGTATGCTTGCACGTTTGTACTTTAACTTTTTTCGGCTCGGCTTCTTTCGACGCCGATGCCGGCGACGCAGCACTCTCTCGCCCGCCAGCCACCGAGAAAAGGGTGCGCTCCGACCGGCCCCGCACCGCTCTTTCTTGGCTCATTCGAAATTACTGTCTTTCGCTCTGACATGCCTTACCTAGGGTTAGGTTAGTATGCTTGCACGTTTGTACTTTAACTTTTTTCGGCTCGGCTTCTTTCGACGCCGATGCCGGCGACGCAGCACTCTCTCGCCCGCCAGCCACCGAGAAAAGGGTGCGCTCCGACCGGCCCCGCACCGCTCTTTCATGGCTCATTCGAGTTTACTGTCTTTCGCTCTGACATGCCTTACCTAGGGTTAGGTTAGTATGCTTGCACGTTTGTACTTTAACTTTTTTCGGCTCGGCTTCTTTCGACGCCGATGCCGGCGACGCAGCACTTTCTCGCCCGCCAGCCACCGAGAAAAGGGTGCGCTCCGACCGGCCCCGCACCGCTCTTTCTTGGCTCATTCGAAATTACTGTCTTTCGCTCTGACATGCCTTACCTAGGGTTAGGTTAGTATGCTTGCACGTTTGTACTTTAACTTTTTTTGGCTCGGCTTCTTTCGACGCCGATGCCGGCGACGCAGCACTCTCTCGCCCACCAGCCACCGAGAAAAGGGTGCGCTCCGACCGGCCCCGCACCGCTCTTTCATGGCTCATTCGAGTTTACTGTCTTTCGCTCTGACATGCCTTACCTAGGGTTAGGTTAGTATGCTTGCACGTTTGTACTTTAACTTTTTTCGGCTCGGCTTCTTTCGACGCCGATGCCGGCGACGCAGCACTCTCTCGCCCGCCAGCCACCGAGAAAAGGGTGCGCTCCGACCGGCCCCGCACCGCTCTTTCATGGCTCATTCGAAATTACTGTCTTCCGCTCTGACATGCCTTACCTAGGGTTAGGTTAGTATGCTTGCACGTTTGTACTTTAACTTTTTTTGGCTCGGCTTCTTTCGACGCCGATGCCGGCGACGCAGCACTTTCTCGCCCGCCAACCACCGAGTAAAGGGTGCGCTCCGACCGGCCCCGCACCGCTCTTTCTTGGCTCATTCGAAATTACTGTCTTTCGCTCTGACATGCCTTACCTAGGGTTAGGTTAGTATGCTTGCACGTTTGTACTTTAACTTTTTTCGGCTCGGCTTCTTTCGACGCCGATGCCGGCGACGCAGCACTCTCTCGCCCGCCAGCCACCGAGAAAAGGGTGCGCTCCGACCGGCCCCGCACCGCTCTTTCATGGCTCATTCGAAATTACTGTCTTCCGCTCTGACATGCCTTACCTAGGGTTAGGTTAGTATGCTTGCACGTTTGTACTTTAACTTTTTTTGGCTCGGCTTCTTTCGACGCCGATGCCGGCGACGCAGCACTTTCTCGCCCGCCAGCCACCGAGAAAAGGGTGCGCTCCGACCGGCCCCGCACCGCTCTTTCTTGGCTCATTCGAAATTACTGTCTTTCGCTCTGACATGCCTTACCTAGGGTTAGGTTAGTATGCTTGCACGTTTGTACTTTAACTTTTTTTGGCTCGGCTTCTTTCGACGCCGATGCCGGCGACGCAGCACTCTCTCGCCCACCAGCCACCGAGAAAAGGGTGCGCTCCGACCGGCCCCGCACCGCTCTTTCATGGCTCATTCGAGTTTACTGTCTTTCGCTCTGACATGCCTTACCTAGGGTTAGGTTAGTATGCTTGCACGTTTGTACTTTAACTTTTTTCGGCTCGGCTTCTTTCGACGCCGATGCCGGCGACGCAGCACTCTCTCGCCCGCCAGCCACCGAGAAAAGGGTGCGCTCCGACCGGCCCCGCACCGCTCTTTCATGGCTCATTCGAAATTACTGTCTTCCGCTCTGACATGCCTTACCTAGGGTTAGGTTAGTATGCTTGCACGTTTGTACTTTAACTTTTTTTGGCTCGGCTTCTTTCGACGCCGATGCCGGCGACGCAGCACTTTCTCGCCCGCCAACCACCGAGAAAAGGGTGCGCTCCGACCGGCCCCGCACCGCTCTTTCTTGGCTCATTCGAAATTACTGTCTTTCGCTCTGACATGCCTTACCTAGGGTTAGGTTAGTATGCTTGCACGTTTGTACTTTAACTTTTTTCGGCTCGGCTTCTTTCGACGCCGATGCCGGCGACGCAGCACTCTCTCGCCCGCCAGCCACCGAGAAAAGGGTGCGCTCCGACCGGCCCCGCACCGCTCTTTCATGGCTCATTCGAAATTACTGTCTTCCGCTCTGACATGCCTTACCTAGGGTTAGGTTAGTATGCTTGCACGTTTGTACTTTAACTTTTTTTGGCTCGGCTTCTTTCGACGCCGATGCCGGCGACGCAGCACTTTCTCGCCCGCCAGCCACCGAGAAAAGGGTGCGCTCCGACCGGCCCCGCACCGCTCTTTCTTGGCTCATTCGAAATTACTGTCTTTCGCTCTGACATGCCTTACCTAGGGTTAGGTTAGTATGCTTGCACGTTTGTACTTTAACTTTTTTCGGCTCGGCTTCTTTCGACGCCGATGCCGGCGACGCAGCACTCTCTCGCCCGCCAGCCACCGAGAAAAGGGTGCGCTCCGACCGGCCCCGCACCGCTCTTTCATGGCTCATTCGAAATTACTGTCTTTCGCTCTGACATGCCTTACCTAGGGTTAGGTTAGTATGCTTGCACGTTTGTACTTTAACTTTTTTTGGCTCGGCTTCTTTCGACGCCGATGCCGGCGACGCAGCACTCTCTCGCCCACCAGCCACCGAGAAAAGGGTGCGCTCCGACCGGCCCCGCACCGCTCTTTCATGGCTCATTCGAGTTTACTGTCTTTCGCTCTGACATGCCTTACCTAGGGTTAGGTTAGTATGCTTGCACGTTTGTACTTTAACTTTTTTCGGCTCGGCTTCTTTCGACGCCGATGCCGGCGACGCAGCACTCTCTCGCCCGCCAGCCACCGAGAAAAGGGTGCGCTCCGACCGGCCCCGCACCGCTCTTTCTTGGCTCATTCGAAATTACTGTCTTTCGCTCTGACATGCCTTACCTAGGGTTAGGTTAGTATGCTTGCACGTTTGTACTTTAACTTTTTTCGGCTCGGCTTCTTTCGACGCCGATGCCGGCGACGCAGCACTCTCTCGCCCGCCAGCCACCGAGAAAAGGGTGCGCTCCGACCGGCCCCGCACCGCTCTTTCATGGCTCATTCGAGTTTACTGTCTTTCGCTCTGACATGCCTTACCTAGGGTTAGGTTAGTATGCTTGCACGTTTGTACTTTAACTTTTTTCGGCTCGGCTTCTTTCGACGCCGATGCCGGCGACGCAGCACTTTCTCGCCCGCCAGCCACCGAGAAAAGGGTGCGCTCCGACCGGCCCCGCACCGCTCTTTCTTGGCTCATTCGAAATTACTGTCTTTCGCTCTGACATGCCTTACCTAGGGTTAGGTTAGTATGCTTGCACGTTTGTACTTTAACTTTTTTTGGCTCGGCTTCTTTCGACGCCGATGCCGGCGACGCAGCACTCTCTCGCCCACCAGCCACCGAGAAAAGGGTGCGCTCCGACCGGCCCCGCACCGCTCTTTCATGGCTCATTCGAGTTTACTGTCTTTCGCTCTGACATGCCTTACCTAGGGTTAGGTTAGTATGCTTGCACGTTTGTACTTTAACTTTTTTCGGCTCGGCTTCTTTCGACGCCGATGCCGGCGACGCAGCACTCTCTCGCCCGCCAGCCACCGAGAAAAGGGTGCGCTCCGACCGGCCCCGCACCGCTCTTTCATGGCTCATTCGAAATTACTGTCTTTCGCTCTGACATGCCTTACCTAGGGTTAGGTTAGTATGCTTGCACGTTTGTACTTTAACTTTTTTTGGCTCGGCTTCTTTCGACGCCGATGCCGGCGACGCAGCACTCTCTCGCCCACCAGCCACCGAGAAAAGGGTGCGCTCCGACCGGCCCCGCACCGCTCTTTCATGGCTCATTAGAGTTTACTGTCTTTCGCTCTGACATGCCTTACCTAGGGTTAGGTTAGTATGCTTGCACGTTTGTACTTTAACTTTTTTCGGCTCGGCTTCTTTCGACGCCGATGCCGGCGACGCAGCACTCTCTCGCCCGCCAGCCACCGAGAAAAGGGTGCGCTCCGACCGGCCCCGCACCGCTCTTTCTTGGCTCATTCGAAATTACTGTCTTTCGCTCTGACATGCCTTACCTAGGGTTAGGTTAGTATGCTTGCACGTTTGTACTTTAACTTTTTTCGGCTCGGCTTCTTTCGACGCCGATGCCGGCGACGCAGCACTCTCTCGCCCGCCAGCCACCGAGAAAAGGGTGCGCTCCGACCGGCCCCGCACCGCTCTTTCATGGCTCATTCGAGTTTACTGTCTTTCGCTCTGACATGCCTTACCTAGGGTTAGGTTAGTATGCTTGCACGTTTGTACTTTAACTTTTTTCGGCTCGGCTTCTTTCGACGCCGATGCCGGCGACGCAGCACTTTCTCGCCCGCCAGCCACCGAGAAAAGGGTGCGCTCCGACCGGCCCCGCACCGCTCTTTCTTGGCTCATTCGAAATTACTGTCTTTCGCTCTGACATGCCTTACCTAGGGTTAGGTTAGTATGCTTGCACGTTTGTACTTTAACTTTTTTCGGCTCGGCTTCTTTCGACGCCGATGCCGGCGACGCAGCACTTTCTCGCCCGCCAGCCACCGAGAAAAGGGTGCGCTCCGACCGGCCCCGCACCGCTCTTTCTTGGCTCATTCGAAATTACTGTCTTTCGCTCTGACATGCCTTACCTAGGGTTAGGTTAGTATGCTTGCACGTTTGTACTTTAACTTTTTTTGGCTCGGCTTCTTTCGACGCCGATGCCGGCGACGCAGCACTCTCTCGCCCACCAGCCACCGAGAAAAGGGTGCGCTCCGACCGGCCCCGCACCGCTCTTTCATGGCTCATTCGAGTTTACTGTCTTTCGCTCTGACATGCCTTACCTAGGGTTAGGTTAGTATGCTTGCACGTTTGTACTTTAACTTTTTTCGGCTCGGCTTCTTTCGACGCCGATGCCGGCGACGCAGCACTCTCTCGCCCGCCAGCCACCGAGAAAAGGGTGCGCTCCGACCGGCCCCGCACCGCTCTTTCATGGCTCATTCGAAATTACTGTCTTCCGCTCTGACATGCCTTACCTAGGGTTAGGTTAGTATGCTTGCACGTTTGTACTTTAACTTTTTTTGGCTCGGCTTCTTTCGACGCCGATGCCGGCGACGCAGCACTTTCTCGCCCGCCAGCCACCGAGAAAAGGGTGCGCTCCGACCGGCCCCGCACCGCTCTTTCTTGGCTCATTCGAAATTACTGTCTTTCGCTCTGACATGCCTTACCTAGGGTTAGGTTAGTATGCTTGCACGTTTGTACTTTAACTTTTTTTGGCTCGGCTTCTTTCGACGCCGATGCCGGCGACGCAGCACTCTCTCGCCCGCCAGCCACCGAGAAAAGGGTGCGCTCCGACCGGCCCCGCACCGCTCTTTCATGGCTCATTCGAAATTACTGTCTTTCGCTCTGACATGCCTTACCTAGGGTTAGGTTAGTATGCTTGCACGTTTGTACTTTAACTTTTTTTGGCTCGGCTTCTTTCGACGCCGATGCCGGCGACGCAGCACTTTCTCGCCCGCCAGCCACCGAGAAAAGGGTGCGCTCCGACCGGCCCCGCACCGCTCTTTCTTGGCTCATTCGAAATTACTGTCTTTCGCTCTGACATGCCTTACCTAGGGTTAGGTTAGTATGCTTGCACGTTTGTACTTTAACTTTTTTCGGCTCGGCTTCTTTCGACGCCGATGCCGGCGACGCAGCACTCTCTCGCCCGCCAGCCACCGAGAAAAGGGTGCGCTCCGACCGGCCCCGCACCGCTCTTTCATGGCTCATTCGAAATTACTGTCTTTCGCTCTGACATGCCTTACCTAGGGTTAGGTTAGTATGCTTGCACGTTTGTACTTTAACTTTTTTTGGCTCGGCTTCTTTCGACGCCGATGCCGGCGACGCAGCACTCTCTCGCCCACCAGCCACCGAGAAAAGGGTGCGCTCCGACCGGCCCCGCACCGCTCTTTCATGGCTCATTCGAGTTTACTGTCTTTCGCTCTGACATGCCTTACCTAGGGTTAGGTTAGTATGCTTGCACGTTTGTACTTTAACTTTTTTCGGCTCGGCTTCTTTCGACGCCGATGCCGGCGACGCAGCACTCTCTCGCCCGCCAGCCACCGAGAAAAGGGTGCGCTCCGACCGGCCCCGCACCGCTCTTTCTTGGCTCATTCGAAATTACTGTCTTTCGCTCTGACATGCCTTACCTAGGGTTAGGTTAGTATGCTTGCACGTTTGTACTTTAACTTTTTTCGGCTCGGCTTCTTTCGACGCCGATGCCGGCGACGCAGCACTCTCTCGCCCGCCAGCCACCGAGAAAAGGGTGCGCTCCGACCGGCCCCGCACCGCTCTTTCATGGCTCATTCGAGTTTACTGTCTTTCGCTCTGACATGCCTTACCTAGGGTTAGGTTAGTATGCTTGCACGTTTGTACTTTAACTTTTTTCGGCTCGGCTTCTTTCGACGCCGATGCCGGCGACGCAGCACTTTCTCGCCCGCCAGCCACCGAGAAAAGGGTGCGCTCCGACCGGCCCCGCACCGCTCTTTCTTGGCTCATTCGAAATTACTGTCTTTCGCTCTGACATGCCTTACCTAGGGTTAGGTTAGTATGCTTGCACGTTTGTACTTTAACTTTTTTCGGCTCGGCTTCTTTCGACGCCGATGCCGGCGACGCAGCACTTTCTCGCCCGCCAGCCACCGAGAAAAGGGTGCGCTCCGACCGGCCCCGCACCGCTCTTTCTTGGCTCATTCGAAATTACTGTCTTTCGCTCTGACATGCCTTACCTAGGGTTAGGTTAGTATGCTTGCACGTTTGTACTTTAACTTTTTTTGGCTCGGCTTCTTTCGACGCCGATGCCGGCGACGCAGCACTCTCTCGCCCACCAGCCACCGAGAAAAGGGTGCGCTCCGACCGGCCCCGCACCGCTCTTTCATGGCTCATTCGAGTTTACTGTCTTTCGCTCTGACATGCCTTACCTAGGGTTAGGTTAGTATGCTTGCACGTTTGTACTTTAACTTTTTTCGGCTCGGCTTCTTTCGACGCCGATGCCGGCGACGCAGCACTCTCTCGCCCGCCAGCCACCGAGAAAAGGGTGCGCTCCGACCGGCCCCGCACCGCTCTTTCATGGCTCATTCGAAATTACTGTCTTCCGCTCTGACATGCCTTACCTAGGGTTAGGTTAGTATGCTTGCACGTTTGTACTTTAACTTTTTTTGGCTCGGCTTCTTTCGACGCCGATGCCGGCGACGCAGCACTTTCTCGCCCGCCAGCCACCGAGAAAAGGGTGCGCTCCGACCGGCCCCGCACCGCTCTTTCTTGGCTCATTCGAAATTACTGTCTTTCGCTCTGACATGCCTTACCTAGGGTTAGGTTAGTATGCTTGCACGTTTGTACTTTAACTTTTTTCGGCTCGGCTTCTTTCGACGCCGATGCCGGCGACGCAGCACTCTCTCGCCCGCCAGCCACCGAGAAAAGGGTGCGCTCCGACCGGCCCCGCACCGCTCTTTCATGGCTCATTCGAAATTACTGTCTTTCGCTCTGACATGCCTTACCTAGGGTTAGGTTAGTATGCTTGCACGTTTGTACTTTAACTTTTTTTGGCTCGGCTTCTTTCGACGCCGATGCCGGCGACGCAGCACTCTCTCGCCCACCAGCCACCGAGAAAAGGGTGCGCTCCGACCGGCCCCGCACCGCTCTTTCATGGCTCATTCGAGTTTACTGTCTTTCGCTCTGACATGCCTTACCTAGGGTTAGGTTAGTATGCTTGCACGTTTGTACTTTAACTTTTTTCGGCTCGGCTTCTTTCGACGCCGATGCCGGCGACGCAGCACTCTCTCGCCCGCCAGCCACCGAGAAAAGGGTGCGCTCCGACCGGCCCCGCACCGCTCTTTCATGGCTCATTCGAAATTACTGTCTTCCGCTCTGACATGCCTTACCTAGGGTTAGGTTAGTATGCTTGCACGTTTGTACTTTAACTTTTTTTGGCTCGGCTTCTTTCGACGCCGATGCCGGCGACGCAGCACTTTCTCGCCCGCCAACCACCGAGAAAAGGGTGCGCTCCGACCGGCCCCGCACCGCTCTTTCTTGGCTCATTCGAAATTACTGTCTTTCGCTCTGACATGCCTTACCTAGGGTTAGGTTAGTATGCTTGCACGTTTGTACTTTAACTTTTTTCGGCTCGGCTTCTTTCGACGCCGATGCCGGCGACGCAGCACTCTCTCGCCCGCCAGCCACCGAGAAAAGGGTGCGCTCCGACCGGCCCCGCACCGCTCTTTCATGGCTCATTCGAAATTACTGTCTTCCGCTCTGACATGCCTTACC
This sequence comes from Styela clava, assembly GCF_964204865.1. NCBI lineage: Eukaryota > Metazoa > Chordata > Ascidiacea > Stolidobranchia > Styelidae > Styela > Styela clava. The sequence continues at coordinate 259,383 of NW_027556646.1, forward strand.
TAGGGTTAGGTTAGTATGCTTGCACGTTTGTACTTTAACTTTTTTCGGCTCGGCTTCTTTCGACGCCGATGCCGGCGACGCAGCACTCTCTCGCCCGCCAGCCACCGAGAAAAGGGTGCGCTCCGACCGGCCCCGCACCGCTCTTTCTTGGCTCATTCGAAATTACTGTCTTTCGCTCTGACATGCCTTACCTAGGGTTAGGTTAGTATGCTTGCACGTTTGTACTTTAACTTTTTTCGGCTCGGCTTCTTTCGACGCCGATGCCGGCGACGCAGCACTCTCTCGCCCGCCAGCCACCGAAAAAAGGGTGCGCTCCGACCGGCCCCGCACCGCTCTTTCATGGCTCATTCGAAATTACTGTCTTTCGCTCTGACATGCCTTACCTAGGGTTAGGTTAGTATGCTTGCACGTTTGTACTTTAACTTTTTTTGGCTCGGCTTCTTTCGACGCCGATGCCGGCGACGCAGCACTCTCTCGCCCGCCAGCCACCGAGAAAAGGGTGCGCTCCGACCGGCCCCGCACCGCTCTTTCATGGCTCATTCGAGTTTACTGTCTTTCGCTCTGACATGCCTTACCTAGGGTTAGGTTAGTATGCTTGCACGTTTGTACTTTAACTTT
>NW_027556646.1:265000-270000 GCF_964204865.1 Styela clava
AACCACCACCGACAACAACTGCACAAAAACACCAACAAACGGCGCCGAGCGACCGCCGGGCTGGGCCGGCGGCACATCGAGCGCGGTGCCCAGAAGCCACCATCGCACTCGGCTGCCTTGCTATGCCAACGTGTTACGCGTGTCGCACGGGGCGGAACCCCGATTGACGGCCGCCCTCTCGGCGGCACCCAAAGACAATTAAGTGCGCGGTCGGCCGGGGCCTACCACCACTTTCGGTAATGATCCTTCCGCAGGTTCACCTACGGAAACCTTGTTACGACTTTTACTTCCTCTAAATGATCAAGTTTGATCGTCTTCTCGACACGCCGACGCGGCCGTTGCCAGCCGCGACGGGGCCGATCCAAGGATCTCACTAAACCATTCAATCGGTAGTAGCGACGGGCGGTGTGTACAAAGGGCAGGGACGTAATCAACGCAAGTTGATGACTTGCGCTTACTGGGAATTCCTCGTTCAAGGGAAACAATTGCAAGTCCCTATCCCAATCACGAATGAGGTTCAACGGGTTACCCGGACCTTTCGGCCTAGGTTAGACACTCGCTGCTTCACTCAGTGTAGCGCGCGTGCGGCCCCGGACATCTAAGGGCATCACAGACCTGTTATTGCTCAATCTCGTGTGGCTAAACGCCACTAGTCCCTCTAAGAAGTTAGACGCCGACCGAGAAGGTCGCGTAACTATTTAGCATGCCAGAGTCTCGTTCGTTATCGGAATTAACCAGACAAATCGCTCCACCAACTAAGAACGGCCATGCACCACCACCCACAGAATCAAGAAAGAGCTCTCAATCTGTCAATCCTACCTGTGTCCGGGCCGGGTGAGTTTCCCCGTGTTGAGTCAAATTAAGCCGCAGGCTCCACTCCTGGTGGTGCCCTTCCGTCAATTCCTTTAAGTTTCAGCTTTGCAACCATACTTCCCCCGGAACCCAAAGACTTTGGTTTCCCGGAAGCTGCCGGAAAGGTCGTCATGGTAACGCCTCCCGATCGCTAGTTGGCATCGTTTATAGTCAGAACTAGGACGGTATCTGATCGTCTTCGAACCTCTGACTTTCGCTCTTGATTAAAGAAAACATTCTTGGCGAATGCTTTCGCAGTAGTTCGTCTTCCGCCGATCCAAGAATTTCACCTCTAACGGCAGAGTACGGACGCCCCCGTCTGTCCCTCTTAATCATTACCTCGTGCTCCGAAAACCAACAAAATAGAACCGAGGTCCTATTCCATTATTCCATGCAACACTATGCAGGCGAACAGCCTGCTTTGAACACTCTAATTTTTTCAAAGTAAACTTATCGGCCACCGCCGACACTCAGTCAAGAGCACCGACGGAGAACCGAAGGTGAGGCGAACGCAACCAGTGACACGCCTTGCGACGGACCGGCGGCGCTCGCCCAAAATCCAACTACGAGCTTTTCAACCGCAACAACTTTAGCATACACTGTTGGAGCTGGAATTACCGCGGCTGCTGGCACCAGACTTGCCCTCCAATGGATACTCGTTAAGAGTTTTAGGATGTACTCATTCCAATTACAGGGCCTCGTTAGAGTCCTGTATTGTTATTTTTCGTCACTACCTCCCCGTGTCGGGAATGGGTAATTTGCGCGCCTGCTGCCTTCCTTGGATGTGGTAGCCGTTTCTCAGGCTCCCTCTCCGGAATCGAACCCTGATTCCCCGTTACCCGTTATCACAAAGGTAGGCACGTAGCGTACCTTCGACAGTTGATAGGGCAGACACTTGAATGATACGTCGTCGGTGCAGAGACCGTACGATCCGCGTGGTTATCCAGAGTCATCAAACGTCACAGGACGAACCCGGTCGGTTTTGATCTGATAAAAGCGCGCCTCCCGAAGTCGGCGCTTAATGCATGTATTAGCTCTAGAATTACCACAGTTATCCACTTCGCTTACGAGACCAAATAAACCAAGACTGATTTAATGAGCCATTCGCAGTTTCGCTTTACGAGAACTCGTACTTGCACCTGCATGGCTTAATCTTTGAGACAAGCATATCACTACTGGCAGGATCAACCAGATAGCTGCGACAGCTGCGCTCGGCCCTTGCTGGGCCGCCCGGCGCGTGCTCGTCGCATTCGTTTAAGACCGAGGCAATCGCCTGCGGCCGTACTCAGCTTCGACAGTCGCTGGCCGCGACGTCCACGCTCTCGCCGGCAGTGCCAGGCGGAGCGATTTGCGTTTTTTCTTTGCTCGCCCTCTCTCGGGCTCGATCCATTCAGTTTCGCACAAACAAGAGCTCTGCCGGCCGCCTGCAGCGGTGCCTAAAACCCGGGCATAACAATGCGACCGTTCTGCTAGGCCGACAAGCGCTCAAGCCAGACGCTCGATCGAACGCCCCCTACATATTAGTCGAGACAACGGCTCGCTCATTAGCATCGCGTTTGTACTTTAACTTTTTTCGGCTCGGCTTCTTTCGACGCCGATGCCGGCGACGCAGCACTCTCTCGCCCGCCAGCCACCGAGAAAAGGGTGCGCTCCGACCGGCCCCGCACCGCTCTTTCTTGGCTCATTCGAAATTACTGTCTTTCGCTCTGACATGCCTTACCTAGGGTTAGGTTAGTATGCTTGCACGTTTGTACTTTAACTTTTTTTGGCTCGGCTTCTTTCGACGCCGATGCCGGCGACGCAGCACTCTCTCGCCCGCCAGCCACCGAGAAAAGGGTGCGCTCCGACCGGCCCCGCACCGCTCTTTCATGGCTCATTCGAAATTACTGTCTTTCGCTCTGACATGCCTTACCTAGGGTTAGGTTAGTATGCTTGCACGTTTGTACTTTAACTTTTTTTGGCTCGGCTTCTTTCGACGCCGATGCCGGCGACGCAGCACTTTCTCGCCCGCCAGCCACCGAGAAAAGGGTGCGCTCCGACCGGCCCCGCACCGCTCTTTCTTGGCTCATTCGAAATTACTGTCTTTCGCTCTGACATGCCTTACCTAGGGTTAGGTTAGTATGCTTGCACGTTTGTACTTTAACTTTTTTCGGCTCGGCTTCTTTCGACGCCGATGCCGGCGACGCAGCACTCTCTCGCCCGCCAGCCACCGAGAAAAGGGTGCGCTCCGACCGGCCCCGCACCGCTCTTTCATGGCTCATTCGAAATTACTGTCTTTCGCTCTGACATGCCTTACCTAGGGTTAGGTTAGTATGCTTGCACGTTTGTACTTTAACTTTTTTTGGCTCGGCTTCTTTCGACGCCGATGCCGGCGACGCAGCACTCTCTCGCCCACCAGCCACCGAGAAAAGGGTGCGCTCCGACCGGCCCCGCACCGCTCTTTCATGGCTCATTCGAGTTTACTGTCTTTCGCTCTGACATGCCTTACCTAGGGTTAGGTTAGTATGCTTGCACGTTTGTACTTTAACTTTTTTCGGCTCGGCTTCTTTCGACGCCGATGCCGGCGACGCAGCACTTTCTCGCCCGCCAGCCACCGAGAAAAGGGTGCGCTCCGACCGGCCCCGCACCGCTCTTTCTTGGCTCATTCGAAATTACTGTCTTTCGCTCTGACATGCCTTACCTAGGGTTAGGTTAGTATGCTTGCACGTTTGTACTTTAACTTTTTTCGGCTCGGCTTCTTTCGACGCCGATGCCGGCGACGCAGCACTCTCTCGCCCGCCAGCCACCGAGAAAAGGGTGCGCTCCGACCGGCCCCGCACCGCTCTTTCATGGCTCATTCGAGTTTACTGTCTTTCGCTCTGACATGCCTTACCTAGGGTTAGGTTAGTATGCTTGCACGTTTGTACTTTAACTTTTTTCGGCTCGGCTTCTTTCGACGCCGATGCCGGCGACGCAGCACTTTCTCGCCCGCCAGCCACCGAGAAAAGGGTGCGCTCCGACCGGCCCCGCACCGCTCTTTCTTGGCTCATTCGAAATTACTGTCTTTCGCTCTGACATGCCTTACCTAGGGTTAGGTTAGTATGCTTGCACGTTTGTACTTTAACTTTTTTTGGCTCGGCTTCTTTCGACGCCGATGCCGGCGACGCAGCACTCTCTCGCCCACCAGCCACCGAGAAAAGGGTGCGCTCCGACCGGCCCCGCACCGCTCTTTCATGGCTCATTCGAGTTTACTGTCTTTCGCTCTGACATGCCTTACCTAGGGTTAGGTTAGTATGCTTGCACGTTTGTACTTTAACTTTTTTCGGCTCGGCTTCTTTCGACGCCGATGCCGGCGACGCAGCACTCTCTCGCCCGCCAGCCACCGAGAAAAGGGTGCGCTCCGACCGGCCCCGCACCGCTCTTTCATGGCTCATTCGAAATTACTGTCTTCCGCTCTGACATGCCTTACCTAGGGTTAGGTTAGTATGCTTGCACGTTTGTACTTTAACTTTTTTTGGCTCGGCTTCTTTCGACGCCGATGCCGGCGACGCAGCACTTTCTCGCCCGCCAGCCACCGAGAAAAGGGTGCGCTCCGACCGGCCCCGCACCGCTCTTTCTTGGCTCATTCGAAATTACTGTCTTTCGCTCTGACATGCCTTACCTAGGGTTAGGTTAGTATGCTTGCACGTTTGTACTTTAACTTTTTTCGGCTCGGCTTCTTTCGACGCCGATGCCGGCGACGCAGCACTCTCTCGCCCGCCAGCCACCGAGAAAAGGGTGCGCTCCGACCGGCCCCGCACCGCTCTTTCATGGCTCATTCGAAATTACTGTCTTTCGCTCTGACATGCCTTACCTAGGGTTAGGTTAGTATGCTTGCACGTTTGTACTTTAACTTTTTTTGGCTCGGCTTCTTTCGACGCCGATGCCGGCGACGCAGCACTCTCTCGCCCACCAGCCACCGAGAAAAGGGTGCGCTCCGACCGGCCCCGCACCGCTCTTTCTTGGCTCATTCGAAATTACTGTCTTTCGCTCTGACATGCCTTACCTAGGGTTAGGTTAGTATGCTTGCACGTTTGTACTTTAACTTTTTTCGGCTCGGCTTCTTTCGACGCCGATGCCGGCGACGCAGCACTCTCTCGCCCGCCAGCCACCGAAAAAAGGGTGCGCTC
>NW_027556646.1:275000-282500 GCF_964204865.1 Styela clava
CGAGAAAGCTCGGCGACCGCTTCAACTTGGGGCGACGCCCGGCCGTCTTCGCAGAGGCCAGGCGACGGCCCTCGGGTGAGGACGAACGCGACCCTGAGGCAGACGCGGTCCCGGGATTGAACCGAGACCGCAATTCGCGTTCAGAAGGTCGACGTTCAATGTGTTCTGCAATTCACATTACTTCTCGCACTTGGCTGCGTCCTTCATCGACTCGCGAGCCGAGTGATCCACCGTTAAGAGTCGTCCTCGACGTTTCGCCCGGCGCCGAAGCGCGCGGACGTCACACTGTGGGATCGACCACAAAACCACCACCGACAACAACTGCACAAAAACACCAACAAACGGCGCCGAGCGACCGCCGGGCTGGGCCGGCGGCACATCGAGCGCGGTGCCCAGAAGCCACCATCGCACTCGGCTGCCTTGCTATGCCAACGTGTTACGCGTGTCGCACGGGGCGGAACCCCGATTGACGGCCGCCCTCTCGGCGGCACCCAAAGACAATTAAGTGCGCGGTCGGCCGGGGCCTACCACCACTTTCGGTAATGATCCTTCCGCAGGTTCACCTACGGAAACCTTGTTACGACTTTTACTTCCTCTAAATGATCAAGTTTGATCGTCTTCTCGACACGCCGACGCGGCCGTTGCCAGCCGCGACGGGGCCGATCCAAGGATCTCACTAAACCATTCAATCGGTAGTAGCGACGGGCGGTGTGTACAAAGGGCAGGGACGTAATCAACGCAAGTTGATGACTTGCGCTTACTGGGAATTCCTCGTTCAAGGGAAACAATTGCAAGTCCCTATCCCAATCACGAATGAGGTTCAACGGGTTACCCGGACCTTTCGGCCTAGGTTAGACACTCGCTGCTTCACTCAGTGTAGCGCGCGTGCGGCCCCGGACATCTAAGGGCATCACAGACCTGTTATTGCTCAATCTCGTGTGGCTAAACGCCACTAGTCCCTCTAAGAAGTTAGACGCCGACCGAGAAGGTCGCGTAACTATTTAGCATGCCAGAGTCTCGTTCGTTATCGGAATTAACCAGACAAATCGCTCCACCAACTAAGAACGGCCATGCACCACCACCCACAGAATCAAGAAAGAGCTCTCAATCTGTCAATCCTACCTGTGTCCGGGCCGGGTGAGTTTCCCCGTGTTGAGTCAAATTAAGCCGCAGGCTCCACTCCTGGTGGTGCCCTTCCGTCAATTCCTTTAAGTTTCAGCTTTGCAACCATACTTCCCCCGGAACCCAAAGACTTTGGTTTCCCGGAAGCTGCCGGAAAGGTCGTCATGGTAACGCCTCCCGATCGCTAGTTGGCATCGTTTATAGTCAGAACTAGGACGGTATCTGATCGTCTTCGAACCTCTGACTTTCGCTCTTGATTAAAGAAAACATTCTTGGCGAATGCTTTCGCAGTAGTTCGTCTTCCGCCGATCCAAGAATTTCACCTCTAACGGCAGAGTACGGACGCCCCCGTCTGTCCCTCTTAATCATTACCTCGTGCTCCGAAAACCAACAAAATAGAACCGAGGTCCTATTCCATTATTCCATGCAACACTATGCAGGCGAACAGCCTGCTTTGAACACTCTAATTTTTTCAAAGTAAACTTATCGGCCACCGCCGACACTCAGTCAAGAGCACCGACGGAGAACCGAAGGTGAGGCGAACGCAACCAGTGACACGCCTTGCGACGGACCGGCGGCGCTCGCCCAAAATCCAACTACGAGCTTTTCAACCGCAACAACTTTAGCATACACTGTTGGAGCTGGAATTACCGCGGCTGCTGGCACCAGACTTGCCCTCCAATGGATACTCGTTAAGAGTTTTAGGATGTACTCATTCCAATTACAGGGCCTCGTTAGAGTCCTGTATTGTTATTTTTCGTCACTACCTCCCCGTGTCGGGAATGGGTAATTTGCGCGCCTGCTGCCTTCCTTGGATGTGGTAGCCGTTTCTCAGGCTCCCTCTCCGGAATCGAACCCTGATTCCCCGTTACCCGTTATCACAAAGGTAGGCACGTAGCGTACCTTCGACAGTTGATAGGGCAGACACTTGAATGATACGTCGTCGGTGCAGAGACCGTACGATCCGCGTGGTTATCCAGAGTCATCAAACGTCACAGGACGAACCCGGTCGGTTTTGATCTGATAAAAGCGCGCCTCCCGAAGTCGGCGCTTAATGCATGTATTAGCTCTAGAATTACCACAGTTATCCACTTCGCTTACGAGACCAAATAAACCAAGACTGATTTAATGAGCCATTCGCAGTTTCGCTTTACGAGAACTCGTACTTGCACCTGCATGGCTTAATCTTTGAGACAAGCATATCACTACTGGCAGGATCAACCAGATAGCTGCGACAGCTGCGCTCGGCCCTTGCTGGGCCGCCCGGCGCGTGCTCGTCGCATTCGTTTAAGACCGAGGCAATCGCCTGCGGCCGTACTCAGCTTCGACAGTCGCTGGCCGCGACGTCCACGCTCTCGCCGGCAGTGCCAGGCGGAGCGATTTGCGTTTTTTCTTTGCTCGCCCTCTCTCGGGCTCGATCCATTCAGTTTCGCACAAACAAGAGCTCTGCCGGCCGCCTGCAGCGGTGCCTAAAACCCGGGCATAACAATGCGACCGTTCTGCTAGGCCGACAAGCGCTCAAGCCAGACGCTCGATCGAACGCCCCCTACATATTAGTCGAGACAACGGCTCGCTCATTAGCATCGCGTTTGTACTTTAACTTTTTTCGGCTCGGCTTCTTTCGACGCCGATGCCGGCGACGCAGCACTCTCTCGCCCGCCAGCCACCGAGAAAAGGGTGCGCTCCGACCGGCCCCGCACCGCTCTTTCTTGGCTCATTCGAAATTACTGTCTTTCGCTCTGACATGCCTTACCTAGGGTTAGGTTAGTATGCTTGCACGTTTGTACTTTAACTTTTTTTGGCTCGGCTTCTTTCGACGCCGATGCCGGCGACGCAGCACTCTCTCGCCCGCCAGCCACCGAGAAAAGGGTGCGCTCCGACCGGCCCCGCACCGCTCTTTCATGGCTCATTCGAAATTACTGTCTTTCGCTCTGACATGCCTTACCTAGGGTTAGGTTAGTATGCTTGCACGTTTGTACTTTAACTTTTTTTGGCTCGGCTTCTTTCGACGCCGATGCCGGCGACGCAGCACTTTCTCGCCCGCCAGCCACCGAGAAAAGGGTGCGCTCCGACCGGCCCCGCACCGCTCTTTCTTGGCTCATTCGAAATTACTGTCTTTCGCTCTGACATGCCTTACCTAGGGTTAGGTTAGTATGCTTGCACGTTTGTACTTTAACTTTTTTCGGCTCGGCTTCTTTCGACGCCGATGCCGGCGACGCAGCACTCTCTCGCCCGCCAGCCACCGAGAAAAGGGTGCGCTCCGACCGGCCCCGCACCGCTCTTTCATGGCTCATTCGAAATTACTGTCTTTCGCTCTGACATGCCTTACCTAGGGTTAGGTTAGTATGCTTGCACGTTTGTACTTTAACTTTTTTTGGCTCGGCTTCTTTCGACGCCGATGCCGGCGACGCAGCACTCTCTCGCCCACCAGCCACCGAGAAAAGGGTGCGCTCCGACCGGCCCCGCACCGCTCTTTCATGGCTCATTCGAGTTTACTGTCTTTCGCTCTGACATGCCTTACCTAGGGTTAGGTTAGTATGCTTGCACGTTTGTACTTTAACTTTTTTCGGCTCGGCTTCTTTCGACGCCGATGCCGGCGACGCAGCACTTTCTCGCCCGCCAGCCACCGAGAAAAGGGTGCGCTCCGACCGGCCCCGCACCGCTCTTTCTTGGCTCATTCGAAATTACTGTCTTTCGCTCTGACATGCCTTACCTAGGGTTAGGTTAGTATGCTTGCACGTTTGTACTTTAACTTTTTTCGGCTCGGCTTCTTTCGACGCCGATGCCGGCGACGCAGCACTCTCTCGCCCGCCAGCCACCGAGAAAAGGGTGCGCTCCGACCGGCCCCGCACCGCTCTTTCATGGCTCATTCGAGTTTACTGTCTTTCGCTCTGACATGCCTTACCTAGGGTTAGGTTAGTATGCTTGCACGTTTGTACTTTAACTTTTTTCGACTCGGCTTCTTTCGACGCCGATGCCGGCGACGCAGCACTTTCTCGCCCGCCAGCCACCGAGAAAAGGGTGCGCTCCGACCGGCCCCGCACCGCTCTTTCTTGGCTCATTCGAAATTACTGTCTTTCGCTCTGACATGCCTTACCTAGGGTTAGGTTAGTATGCTTGCACGTTTGTACTTTAACTTTTTTTGGCTCGGCTTCTTTCGACGCCGATGCCGGCGACGCAGCACTCTCTCGCCCACCAGCCACCGAGAAAAGGGTGCGCTCCGACCGGCCCCGCACCGCTCTTTCATGGCTCATTCGAGTTTACTGTCTTTCGCTCTGACATGCCTTACCTAGGGTTAGGTTAGTATGCTTGCACGTTTGTACTTTAACTTTTTTCGGCTCGGCTTCTTTCGACGCCGATGCCGGCGACGCAGCACTCTCTCGCCCGCCAGCCACCGAGAAAAGGGTGCGCTCCGACCGGCCCCGCACCGCTCTTTCATGGCTCATTCGAAATTACTGTCTTCCGCTCTGACATGCCTTACCTAGGGTTAGGTTAGTATGCTTGCACGTTTGTACTTTAACTTTTTTTGGCTCGGCTTCTTTCGACGCCGATGCCGGCGACGCAGCACTTTCTCGCCCGCCAGCCACCGAGAAAAGGGTGCGCTCCGACCGGCCCCGCACCGCTCTTTCTTGGCTCATTCGAAATTACTGTCTTTCGCTCTGACATGCCTTACCTAGGGTTAGGTTAGTATGCTTGCACGTTTGTACTTTAACTTTTTTCGGCTCGGCTTCTTTCGACGCCGATGCCGGCGACGCAGCACTCTCTCGCCCGCCAGCCACCGAGAAAAGGGTGCGCTCCGACCGGCCCCGCACCGCTCTTTCATGGCTCATTCGAAATTACTGTCTTTCGCTCTGACATGCCTTACCTAGGGTTAGGTTAGTATGCTTGCACGTTTGTACTTTAACTTTTTTTGGCTCGGCTTCTTTCGACGCCGATGCCGGCGACGCAGCACTCTCTCGCCCACCAGCCACCGAGAAAAGGGTGCGCTCCGACCGGCCCCGCACCGCTCTTTCATGGCTCATTCGAGTTTACTGTCTTTCGCTCTGACATGCCTTACCTAGGGTTAGGTTAGTATGCTTGCACGTTTGTACTTTAACTTTTTTCGGCTCGGCTTCTTTCGACGCCGATGCCGGCGACGCAGCACTTTCTCGCCCGCCAGCCACCGAGAAAAGGGTGCGCTCCGACCGGCCCCGCACCGCTCTTTCTTGGCTCATTCGAAATTACTGTCTTTCGCTCTGACATGCCTTACCTAGGGTTAGGTTAGTATGCTTGCACGTTTGTACTTTAACTTTTTTCGGCTCGGCTTCTTTCGACGCCGATGCCGGCGACGCAGCACTCTCTCGCCCGCCAGCCACCGAGAAAAGGGTGCGCTCCGACCGGCCCCGCACCGCTCTTTCATGGCTCATTCGAGTTTACTGTCTTTCGCTCTGACATGCCTTACCTAGGGTTAGGTTAGTATGCTTGCACGTTTGTACTTTAACTTTTTTCGGCTCGGCTTCTTTCGACGCCGATGCCGGCGACGCAGCACTTTCTCGCCCGCCAGCCACCGAGAAAAGGGTGCGCTCCGACCGGCCCCGCACCGCTCTTTCTTGGCTCATTCGAAATTACTGTCTTTCGCTCTGACATGCCTTACCTAGGGTTAGGTTAGTATGCTTGCACGTTTGTACTTTAACTTTTTTTGGCTCGGCTTCTTTCGACGCCGATGCCGGCGACGCAGCACTCTCTCGCCCACCAGCCACCGAGAAAAGGGTGCGCTCCGACCGGCCCCGCACCGCTCTTTCATGGCTCATTCGAGTTTACTGTCTTTCGCTCTGACATGCCTTACCTAGGGTTAGGTTAGTATGCTTGCACGTTTGTACTTTAACTTTTTTCGGCTCGGCTTCTTTCGACGCCGATGCCGGCGACGCAGCACTTTCTCGCCCGCCAGCCACCGAGAAAAGGGTGCGCTCCGACCGGCCCCGCACCGCTCTTTCTTGGCTCATTCGAAATTACTGTCTTTCGCTCTGACATGCCTTACCTAGGGTTAGGTTAGTATGCTTGCACGTTTGTACTTTAACTTTTTTTGGCTCGGCTTCTTTCGACGCCGATGCCGGCGACGCAGCACTCTCTCGCCCACCAGCCACCGAGAAAAGGGTGCGCTCCGACCGGCCCCGCACCGCTCTTTCATGGCTCATTCGAGTTTACTGTCTTTCGCTCTGACATGCCTTACCTAGGGTTAGGTTAGTATGCTTGCACGTTTGTACTTTAACTTTTTTCGGCTCGGCTTCTTTCGACGCCGATGCCGGCGACGCAGCACTCTCTCGCCCGCCAGCCACCGAGAAAAGGGTGCGCTCCGACCGGCCCCGCACCGCTCTTTCATGGCTCATTCGAAATTACTGTCTTCCGCTCTGACATGCCTTACCTAGGGTTAGGTTAGTATGCTTGCACGTTTGTACTTTAACTTTTTTTGGCTCGGCTTCTTTCGACGCCGATGCCGGCGACGCAGCACTTTCTCGCCCGCCAGCCACCGAGAAAAGGGTGCGCTCCGACCGGCCCCGCACCGCTCTTTCTTGGCTCATTCGAAATTACTGTCTTTCGCTCTGACATGCCTTACCTAGGGTTAGGTTAGTATGCTTGCACGTTTGTACTTTAACTTTTTTCGGCTCGGCTTCTTTCGACGCCGATGCCGGCGACGCAGCACTCTCTCGCCCGCCAGCCACCGAGAAAAGGGTGCGCTCCGACCGGCCCCGCACCGCTCTTTCATGGCTCATTCGAAATTACTGTCTTTCGCTCTGACATGCCTTACCTAGGGTTAGGTTAGTATGCTTGCACGTTTGTACTTTAACTTTTTTTGGCTCGGCTTCTTTCGACGCCGATGCCGGCGACGCAGCACTCTCTCGCCCACCAGCCACCGAGAAAAGGGTGCGCTCCGACCGGCCCCGCACCGCTCTTTCTTGGCTCATTCGAAATTACTGTCTTTCGCTCTGACATGCCTTACCTAGGGTTAGGTGAGTATGCTTGCACGTTTGTACTTTAACTTTTTTCGGCTCGGCTTCTTTCGACGCCGATGCCGGCGACGCAGCACTCTCTCGCCCGCCAGCCACCGAAAAAAGGGTGCGCTCCGACCGGCCCCGCACCGCTCTTTCATGGCTCATTCGAAATTACTGTCTTTCGCTCTGACATGCCTTACCTAGGGTTAGGTTAGTATGCTTGCACGTTTGTACTTTAACTTTTTTTGGCTCGGCTTCTTTCGACGCCGATGCCGGCGACGCAGCACTCTCTCGCCCGCCAGCCACCGAGAAAAGGGTGCGCTCCGACCGGCCCCGCACCGCTCTTTCATGGCTCATTCGAGTTTACTGTCTTTCGCTCTGACATGCCTTACCTAGGGTTAGGTTAGTA
>NW_027556646.1:290000-292500 GCF_964204865.1 Styela clava
CCCGCCAGCCACCGAGAAAAGGGTGCGCTCCGACCGGCCCCGCACCGCTCTTTCTTGGCTCATTCGAAATTACTGTCTTTCGCTCTGACATGCCTTACCTAGGGTTAGGTTAGTATGCTTGCACGTTTGTACTTTAACTTTTTTTGGCTCGGCTTCTTTCGACGCCGATGCCGGCGACGCAGCACTCTCTCGCCCGCCAGCCACCGAGAAAAGGGTGCGCTCCGACCGGCCCCGCACCGCTCTTTCATGGCTCATTCGAAATTACTGTCTTTCGCTCTGACATGCCTTACCTAGGGTTAGGTTAGTATGCTTGCACGTTTGTACTTTAACTTTTTTTGGCTCGGCTTCTTTCGACGCCGATGCCGGCGACGCAGCACTTTCTCGCCCGCCAGCCACCGAGAAAAGGGTGCGCTCCGACCGGCCCCGCACCGCTCTTTCTTGGCTCATTCGAAATTACTGTCTTTCGCTCTGACATGCCTTACCTAGGGTTAGGTTAGTATGCTTGCACGTTTGTACTTTAACTTTTTTCGGCTCGGCTTCTTTCGACGCCGATGCCGGCGACGCAGCACTCTCTCGCCCGCCAGCCACCGAGAAAAGGGTGCGCTCCGACCGGCCCCGCACCGCTCTTTCATGGCTCATTCGAAATTACTGTCTTTCGCTCTGACATGCCTTACCTAGGGTTAGGTTAGTATGCTTGCACGTTTGTACTTTAACTTTTTTCGGCTCGGCTTCTTTCGACGCCGATGCCGGCGACGCAGCACTTTCTCGCCCGCCAGCCACCGAGAAAAGGGTGCGCTCCGACCGGCCCCGCACCGCTCTTTCTTGGCTCATTCGAAATTACTGTCTTTCGCTCTGACATGCCTTACCTAGGGTTAGGTTAGTATGCTTGCACGTTTGTACTTTAACTTTTTTCGGCTCGGCTTCTTTCGACGCCGATGCCGGCGACGCAGCACTCTCTCGCCCGCCAGCCACCGAGAAAAGGGTGCGCTCCGACCGGCCCCGCACCGCTCTTTCATGGCTCATTCGAGTTTACTGTCTTTCGCTCTGACATGCCTTACCTAGGGTTAGGTTAGTATGCTTGCACGTTTGTACTTTAACTTTTTTCGGCTCGGCTTCTTTCGACGCCGATGCCGGCGACGCAGCACTTTCTCGCCCGCCAGCCACCGAGAAAAGGGTGCGCTCCGACCGGCCCCGCACCGCTCTTTCTTGGCTCATTCGAAATTACTGTCTTTCGCTCTGACATGCCTTACCTAGGGTTAGGTTAGTATGCTTGCACGTTTGTACTTTAACTTTTTTTGGCTCGGCTTCTTTCGACGCCGATGCCGGCGACGCAGCACTCTCTCGCCCACCAGCCACCGAGAAAAGGGTGCGCTCCGACCGGCCCCGCACCGCTCTTTCATGGCTCATTCGAGTTTACTGTCTTTCGCTCTGACATGCCTTACCTAGGGTTAGGTTAGTATGCTTGCACGTTTGTACTTTAACTTTTTTCGGCTCGGCTTCTTTCGACGCCGATGCCGGCGACGCAGCACTCTCTCGCCCGCCAGCCACCGAGAAAAGGGTGCGCTCCGACCGGCCCCGCACCGCTCTTTCATGGCTCATTCGAAATTACTGTCTTCCGCTCTGACATGCCTTACCTAGGGTTAGGTTAGTATGCTTGCACGTTTGTACTTTAACTTTTTTTGGCTCGGCTTCTTTCGACGCCGATGCCGGCGACGCAGCACTTTCTCGCCCGCCAGCCACCGAGAAAAGGGTGCGCTCCGACCGGCCCCGCACCGCTCTTTCTTGGCTCATTCGAAATTACTGTCTTTCGCTCTGACATGCCTTACCTAGGGTTAGGTTAGTATGCTTGCACGTTTGTACTTTAACTTTTTTCGGCTCGGCTTCTTTCGACGCCGATGCCGGCGACGCAGCACTCTCTCGCCCGCCAGCCACCGAGAAAAGGGTGCGCTCCGACCGGCCCCGCACCGCTCTTTCATGGCTCATTCGAAATTACTGTCTTTCGCTCTGACATGCCTTACCTAGGGTTAGGTTAGTATGCTTGCACGTTTGTACTTTAACTTTTTTTGGCTCGGCTTCTTTCGACGCCGATGCCGGCGACGCAGCACTCTCTCGCCCACCAGCCACCGAGAAAAGGGTGCGCTCCGACCGGCCCCGCACCGCTCTTTCTTGGCTCATTCGAAATTACTGTCTTTCGCTCTGACATGCCTTACCTAGGGTTAGGTTAGTATGCTTGCACGTTTGTACTTTAACTTTTTTCGGCTCGGCTTCTTTCGACGCCGATGCCGGCGACGCAGCACTCTCTCGCCCGCCAGCCACCGAAAAAAGGGTGCGCTCCGACCGGCCCCGCACCGCTCTTTCATGGCTCATTCGAAATTACTGTCTTTCGCTCTGACATGCCTTACCTAGGGTTAGGTTAGTATGCTTGCACGTTTGTACTTTAACTTTTTTTGGCTCGGCTTCTTTCGACGCCGATGCCGGCGACGCAGCACTCTCTCGCCCG
>NW_027556646.1:300000-307500 GCF_964204865.1 Styela clava
CCCTACATATTAGTCGAGACAACGGCTCGCTCATTAGCATCGCGTTTGTACTTTAACTTTTTTCGGCTCGGCTTCTTTCGACGCCGATGCCGGCGACGCAGCACTCTCTCGCCCGCCAGCCACCGAGAAAAGGGTGCGCTCCGACCGGCCCCGCACCGCTCTTTCTTGGCTCATTCGAAATTACTGTCTTTCGCTCTGACATGCCTTACCTAGGGTTAGGTTAGTATGCTTGCACGTTTGTACTTTAACTTTTTTTGGCTCGGCTTCTTTCGACGCCGATGCCGGCGACGCAGCACTCTCTCGCCCGCCAGCCACCGAGAAAAGGGTGCGCTCCGACCGGCCCCGCACCGCTCTTTCATGGCTCATTCGAAATTACTGTCTTTCGCTCTGACATGCCTTACCTAGGGTTAGGTTAGTATGCTTGCACGTTTGTACTTTAACTTTTTTTGGCTCGGCTTCTTTCGACGCCGATGCCGGCGACGCAGCACTTTCTCGCCCGCCAGCCACCGAGAAAAGGGTGCGCTCCGACCGGCCCCGCACCGCTCTTTCTTGGCTCATTCGAAATTACTGTCTTTCGCTCTGACATGCCTTACCTAGGGTTAGGTTAGTATGCTTGCACGTTTGTACTTTAACTTTTTTCGGCTCGGCTTCTTTCGACGCCGATGCCGGCGACGCAGCACTCTCTCGCCCGCCAGCCACCGAGAAAAGGGTGCGCTCCGACCGGCCCCGCACCGCTCTTTCTTGGCTCATTCGAAATTACTGTCTTTCGCTCTGACATGCCTTACCTAGGGTTAGGTTAGTATGCTTGCACGTTTGTACTTTAACTTTTTTCGGCTCGGCTTCTTTCGACGCCGATGCCGGCGACGCAGCACTCTCTCGCCCGCCAGCCACCGAGAAAAGGGTGCGCTCCGACCGGCCCCGCACCGCTCTTTCATGGCTCATTCGAGTTTACTGTCTTTCGCTCTGACATGCCTTACCTAGGGTTAGGTTAGTATGCTTGCACGTTTGTACTTTAACTTTTTTCGGCTCGGCTTCTTTCGACGCCGATGCCGGCGACGCAGCACTTTCTCGCCCGCCAGCCACCGAGAAAAGGGTGCGCTCCGACCGGCCCCGCACCGCTCTTTCTTGGCTCATTCGAAATTACTGTCTTTCGCTCTGACATGCCTTACCTAGGGTTAGGTTAGTATGCTTGCACGTTTGTACTTTAACTTTTTTCGGCTCGGCTTCTTTCGACGCCGATGCCGGCGACGCAGCACTCTCTCGCCCGCCAGCCACCGAGAAAAGGGTGCGCTCCGACCGGCCCCGCACCGCTCT
Organism: Styela clava; assembly: GCF_964204865.1. Taxonomy (NCBI): domain Eukaryota; kingdom Metazoa; phylum Chordata; class Ascidiacea; order Stolidobranchia; family Styelidae; genus Styela; species Styela clava. The sequence continues at coordinate 301,315 of NW_027556646.1, forward strand.
TTCTTGGCTCATTCGAAATTACTGTCTTTCGCTCTGACATGCCTTACCTAGGGTTAGGTTAGTATGCTTGCACGTTTGTACTTTAACTTTTTTTGGCTCGGCTTCTTTCGACGCCGATGCCGGCGACGCAGCACTCTCTCGCCCGCCAGCCACCGAGAAAAGGGTGCGCTCCGACCGGCCCCGCACCGCTCTTTCATGGCTCATTCGAAATTACTGTCTTTCGCTCTGACATGCCTTACCTAGGGTTAGGTTAGTATGCTTGCACGTTTGTACTTTAACTTTTTTTGGCTCGGCTTCTTTCGACGCCGATGCCGGCGACGCAGCACTTTCTCGCCCGCCAGCCACCGAGAAAAGGGTGCGCTCCGACCGGCCCCGCACCGCTCTTTCTTGGCTCATTCGAAATTACTGTCTTTCGCTCTGACATGCCTTACCTAGGGTTAGGTTAGTATGCTTGCACGTTTGTACTTTAACTTTTTTCGGCTCGGCTTCTTTCGACGCCGATGCCGGCGACGCAGCACTCTCTCGCCCGCCAGCCACCGAGAAAAGGGTGCGCTCCGACCGGCCCCGCACCGCTCTTTCATGGCTCATTCGAAATTACTGTCTTCCGCTCTGACATGCCTTACCTAGGGTTAGGTTAGTATGCTTGCACGTTTGTACTTTAACTTTTTTTGGCTCGGCTTCTTTCGACGCCGATGCCGGCGACGCAGCACTTTCTCGCCCGCCAACCACCGAGAAAAGGGTGCGCTCCGACCGGCCCCGCACCGCTCTTTCTTGGCTCATTCGAAATTACTGTCTTTCGCTCTGACATGCCTTACCTAGGGTTAGGTTAGTATGCTTGCACGTTTGTACTTTAACTTTTTTCGGCTCGGCTTCTTTCGACGCCGATGCCGGCGACGCAGCACTCTCTCGCCCGCCAGCCACCGAGAAAAGGGTGCGCTCCGACCGGCCCCGCACCGCTCTTTCATGGCTCATTCGAAATTACTGTCTTCCGCTCTGACATGCCTTACCTAGGGTTAGGTTAGTATGCTTGCACGTTTGTACTTTAACTTTTTTTGGCTCGGCTTCTTTCGACGCCGATGCCGGCGACGCAGCACTTTCTCGCCCGCCAGCCACCGAGAAAAGGGTGCGCTCCGACCGGCCCCGCACCGCTCTTTCATGGCTCATTCGAAATTACTGTCTTTCGCTCTGACATGCCTTACCTAGGGTTAGGTTAGTATGCTTGCACGTTTGTACTTTAACTTTTTTTGGCTCGGCTTCTTTCGACGCCGATGCCGGCGACGCAGCACTTTCTCGCCCGCCAGCCACCGAGAAAAGGGTGCGCTCCGACCGGCCCCGCACCGCTCTTTCTTGGCTCATTCGAAATTACTGTCTTTCGCTCTGACATGCCTTACCTAGGGTTAGGTTAGTATGCTTGCACGTTTGTACTTTAACTTTTTTCGGCTCGGCTTCTTTCGACGCCGATGCCGGCGACGCAGCACTCTCTCGCCCGCCAGCCACCGAGAAAAGGGTGCGCTCCGACCGGCCCCGCACCGCTCTTTCATGGCTCATTCGAAATTACTGTCTTTCGCTCTGACATGCCTTACCTAGGGTTAGGTTAGTATGCTTGCACGTTTGTACTTTAACTTTTTTTGGCTCGGCTTCTTTCGACGCCGATGCCGGCGACGCAGCACTCTCTCGCCCACCAGCCACCGAGAAAAGGGTGCGCTCCGACCGGCCCCGCACCGCTCTTTCATGGCTCATTAGAGTTTACTGTCTTTCGCTCTGACATGCCTTACCTAGGGTTAGGTTAGTATGCTTGCACGTTTGTACTTTAACTTTTTTCGGCTCGGCTTCTTTCGACGCCGATGCCGGCGACGCAGCACTCTCTCGCCCGCCAGCCACCGAGAAAAGGGTGCGCTCCGACCGGCCCCGCACCGCTCTTTCTTGGCTCATTCGAAATTACTGTCTTTCGCTCTGACATGCCTTACCTAGGGTTAGGTTAGTATGCTTGCACGTTTGTACTTTAACTTTTTTCGGCTCGGCTTCTTTCGACGCCGATGCCGGCGACGCAGCACTCTCTCGCCCGCCAGCCACCGAGAAAAGGGTGCGCTCCGACCGGCCCCGCACCGCTCTTTCATGGCTCATTCGAGTTTACTGTCTTTCGCTCTGACATGCCTTACCTAGGGTTAGGTTAGTATGCTTGCACGTTTGTACTTTAACTTTTTTCGGCTCGGCTTCTTTCGACGCCGATGCCGGCGACGCAGCACTTTCTCGCCCGCCAGCCACCGAGAAAAGGGTGCGCTCCGACCGGCCCCGCACCGCTCTTTCTTGGCTCATTCGAAATTACTGTCTTTCGCTCTGACATGCCTTACCTAGGGTTAGGTTAGTATGCTTGCACGTTTGTACTTTAACTTTTTTCGGCTCGGCTTCTTTCGACGCCGATGCCGGCGACGCAGCACTTTCTCGCCCGCCAGCCACCGAGAAAAGGGTGCGCTCCGACCGGCCCCGCACCGCTCTTTCTTGGCTCATTCGAAATTACTGTCTTTCGCTCTGACATGCCTTACCTAGGGTTAGGTTAGTATGCTTGCACGTTTGTACTTTAACTTTTTTTGGCTCGGCTTCTTTCGACGCCGATGCCGGCGACGCAGCACTCTCTCGCCCACCAGCCACCGAGAAAAGGGTGCGCTCCGACCGGCCCCGCACCGCTCTTTCATGGCTCATTCGAGTTTACTGTCTTTCGCTCTGACATGCCTTACCTAGGGTTAGGTTAGTATGCTTGCACGTTTGTACTTTAACTTTTTTCGGCTCGGCTTCTTTCGACGCCGATGCCGGCGACGCAGCACTCTCTCGCCCGCCAGCCACCGAGAAAAGGGTGCGCTCCGACCGGCCCCGCACCGCTCTTTCATGGCTCATTCGAAATTACTGTCTTCCGCTCTGACATGCCTTACCTAGGGTTAGGTTAGTATGCTTGCACGTTTGTACTTTAACTTTTTTTGGCTCGGCTTCTTTCGACGCCGATGCCGGCGACGCAGCACTTTCTCGCCCGCCAACCACCGAGAAAAGGGTGCGCTCCGACCGGCCCCGCACCGCTCTTTCTTGGCTCATTCGAAATTACTGTCTTTCGCTCTGACATGCCTTACCTAGGGTTAGGTTAGTATGCTTGCACGTTTGTACTTTAACTTTTTTCGGCTCGGCTTCTTTCGACGCCGATGCCGGCGACGCAGCACTCTCTCGCCCGCCAGCCACCGAGAAAAGGGTGCGCTCCGACCGGCCCCGCACCGCTCTTTCATGGCTCATTCGAAATTACTGTCTTCCGCTCTGACATGCCTTACCTAGGGTTAGGTTAGTATGCTTGCACGTTTGTACTTTAACTTTTTTTGGCTCGGCTTCTTTCGACGCCGATGCCGGCGACGCAGCACTTTCTCGCCCGCCAGCCACCGAGAAAAGGGTGCGCTCCGACCGGCCCCGCACCGCTCTTTCATGGCTCATTCGAAATTACTGTCTTTCGCTCTGACATGCCTTACCTAGGGTTAGGTTAGTATGCTTGCACGTTTGTACTTTAACTTTTTTTGGCTCGGCTTCTTTCGACGCCGATGCCGGCGACGCAGCACTTTCTCGCCCGCCAGCCACCGAGAAAAGGGTGCGCTCCGACCGGCCCCGCACCGCTCTTTCATGGCTCATTCGAAATTACTGTCTTTCGCTCTGACATGCCTTACCTAGGGTTAGGTTAGTATGCTTGCACGTTTGTACTTTAACTTTTTTTGGCTCGGCTTCTTTCGACGCCGATGCCGGCGACGCAGCACTTTCTCGCCCGCCAGCCACCGAGAAAAGGGTGCGCTCCGACCGGCCCCGCACCGCTCTTTCTTGGCTCATTCGAAATTACTGTCTTTCGCTCTGACATGCCTTACCTAGGGTTAGGTTAGTATGCTTGCACGTTTGTACTTTAACTTTTTTCGGCTCGGCTTCTTTCGACGCCGATGCCGGCGACGCAGCACTCTCTCGCCCGCCAGCCACCGAGAAAAGGGTGCGCTCCGACCGGCCCCGCACCGCTCTTTCATGGCTCATTCGAAATTACTGTCTTTCGCTCTGACATGCCTTACCTAGGGTTAGGTTAGTATGCTTGCACGTTTGTACTTTAACTTTTTTTGGCTCGGCTTCTTTCGACGCCGATGCCGGCGACGCAGCACTCTCTCGCCCACCAGCCACCGAGAAAAGGGTGCGCTCCGACCGGCCCCGCACCGCTCTTTCATGGCTCATTAGAGTTTACTGTCTTTCGCTCTGACATGCCTTACCTAGGGTTAGGTTAGTATGCTTGCACGTTTGTACTTTAACTTTTTTCGGCTCGGCTTCTTTCGACGCCGATGCCGGCGACGCAGCACTCTCTCGCCCGCCAGCCACCGAGAAAAGGGTGCGCTCCGACCGGCCCCGCACCGCTCTTTCTTGGCTCATTCGAAATTACTGTCTTTCGCTCTGACATGCCTTACCTAGGGTTAGGTTAGTATGCTTGCACGTTTGTACTTTAACTTTTTTCGGCTCGGCTTCTTTCGACGCCGATGCCGGCGACGCAGCACTCTCTCGCCCGCCAGCCACCGAGAAAAGGGTGCGCTCCGACCGGCCCCGCACCGCTCTTTCATGGCTCATTCGAGTTTACTGTCTTTCGCTCTGACATGCCTTACCTAGGGTTAGGTTAGTATGCTTGCACGTTTGTACTTTAACTTTTTTCGGCTCGGCTTCTTTCGACGCCGATGCCGGCGACGCAGCACTTTCTCGCCCGCCAGCCACCGAGAAAAGGGTGCGCTCCGACCGGCCCCGCACCGCTCTTTCTTGGCTCATTCGAAATTACTGTCTTTCGCTCTGACATGCCTTACCTAGGGTTAGGTTAGTATGCTTGCACGTTTGTACTTTAACTTTTTTTGGCTCGGCTTCTTTCGACGCCGATGCCGGCGACGCAGCACTCTCTCGCCCGCCAGCCACCGAGAAAAGGGTGCGCTCCGACCGGCCCCGCACCGCTCTTTCATGGCTCATTCGAAATTACTGTCTTTCGCTCTGACATGCCTTACCTAGGGTTAGGTTAGTATGCTTGCACGTTTGTACTTTAACTTTTTTTGGCTCGGCTTCTTTCGACGCCGATGCCGGCGACGCAGCACTTTCTCGCCCGCCAGCCACCGAGAAAAGGGTGCGCTCCGACCGGCCCCGCACCGCTCTTTCTTGGCTCATTCGAAATTACTGTCTTTCGCTCTGACATGCCTTACCTAGGGTTAGGTTAGTATGCTTGCACGTTTGTACTTTAACTTTTTTCGGCTCGGCTTCTTTCGACGCCGATGCCGGCGACGCAGCACTCTCTCGCCCGCCAGCCACCGAGAAAAGGGTGCGCTCCGACCGGCCCCGCACCGCTCTTTCATGGCTCATTCGAAATTACTGTCTTTCGCTCTGACATGCCTTACCTAGGGTTAGGTTAGTATGCTTGCACGTTTGTACTTTAACTTTTTTTGGCTCGGCTTCTTTCGACGCCGATGCCGGCGACGCAGCACTCTCTCGCCCACCAGCCACCGAGAAAAGGGTGCGCTCCGACCGGCCCCGCACCGCTCTTTCATGGCTCATTCGAGTTTACTGTCTTTCGCTCTGACATGCCTTACCTAGGGTTAGGTTAGTATGCTTGCACGTTTGTACTTTAACTTTTTTCGGCTCGGCTTCTTTCGACGCCGATGCCGGCGACGCAGCACTCTCTCGCCCGCCAGCCACCGAGAAAAGGGTGCGCTCCGACCGGCCCCGCACCGCTCTTTCTTGGCTCATTCGAAATTACTGTCTTTCGCTCTGACATGCCTTACCTAGGGTTAGGTTAGTATGCTTGCACGTTTGTACTTTAACTTTTTTCGGCTCGGCTTCTTTCGACGCCGATGCCGGCGACGCAGCACTCTCTCGCCCGCCAGCCACCGAGAAAAGGGTGCGCTCCGACCGGCCCCGCACCGCTCTTTCATGGCTCATTCGAGTTTACTGTCTTTCGCTCTGACATGCCTTACCTAGGGTTAGGTTAGTATGCTTGCACGTTTGTACTTTAACTTTTTTCGGCTCGGCTTCTTTCGACGCCGATGCCGGCGACGCAGCACTTTCTCGCCCGCCAGCCACCGAGAAAAGGGTGCGCTCCGACCGGCCCCGCACCGCTCTTTCTTGGCTCATTCGAAATTACTGTCTTTCGCTCTGACATGC
>NW_027556646.1:315000-317500 GCF_964204865.1 Styela clava
CCGGAAAGGTCGTCATGGTAACGCCTCCCGATCGCTAGTTGGCATCGTTTATAGTCAGAACTAGGACGGTATCTGATCGTCTTCGAACCTCTGACTTTCGCTCTTGATTAAAGAAAACATTCTTGGCGAATGCTTTCGCAGTAGTTCGTCTTCCGCCGATCCAAGAATTTCACCTCTAACGGCAGAGTACGGACGCCCCCGTCTGTCCCTCTTAATCATTACCTCGTGCTCCGAAAACCAACAAAATAGAACCGAGGTCCTATTCCATTATTCCATGCAACACTATGCAGGCGAACAGCCTGCTTTGAACACTCTAATTTTTTCAAAGTAAACTTATCGGCCACCGCCGACACTCAGTCAAGAGCACCGACGGAGAACCGAAGGTGAGGCGAACGCAACCAGTGACACGCCTTGCGACGGACCGGCGGCGCTCGCCCAAAATCCAACTACGAGCTTTTCAACCGCAACAACTTTAGCATACACTGTTGGAGCTGGAATTACCGCGGCTGCTGGCACCAGACTTGCCCTCCAATGGATACTCGTTAAGAGTTTTAGGATGTACTCATTCCAATTACAGGGCCTCGTTAGAGTCCTGTATTGTTATTTTTCGTCACTACCTCCCCGTGTCGGGAATGGGTAATTTGCGCGCCTGCTGCCTTCCTTGGATGTGGTAGCCGTTTCTCAGGCTCCCTCTCCGGAATCGAACCCTGATTCCCCGTTACCCGTTATCACAAAGGTAGGCACGTAGCGTACCTTCGACAGTTGATAGGGCAGACACTTGAATGATACGTCGTCGGTGCAGAGACCGTACAATCCGCGTGGTTATCCAGAGTCATCAAACGTCACAGGACGAACCCGGTCGGTTTTGATCTGATAAAAGCGCGCCTCCCGAAGTCGGCGCTTAATGCATGTATTAGCTCTAGAATTACCACAGTTATCCACTTCGCTTACGAGACCAAATAAACCAAGACTGATTTAATGAGCCATTCGCAGTTTCGCTTTACGAGAACTCGTACTTGCACCTGCATGGCTTAATCTTTGAGACAAGCATATCACTACTGGCAGGATCAACCAGATAGCTGCGACAGCTGCGCTCGGCCCTTGCTGGGCCGCCCGGCGCGTGCTCGTCGCATTCGTTTAAGACCGAGGCAATCGCCTGCGGCCGTACTCAGCTTCGACAGTCGCTGGCCGCGACGTCCACGCTCTCGCCGGCAGTGCCAGGCGGAGCGATTTGCGTTTTTTCTTTGCTCGCCCTCTCTCGGGCTCGATCCATTCAGTTTCGCACAAACAAGAGCTCTGCCGGCCGCCTGCAGCGGTGCCTAAAACCCGGGCATAACAATGCGACCGTTCTGCTAGGCCGACAAGCGCTCAAGCCAGACGCTCGATCGAACGCCCCCTACATATTAGTCGAGACAACGGCTCGCTCATTAGCATCGCGTTTGTACTTTAACTTTTTTCGGCTCGGCTTCTTTCGACGCCGATGCCGGCGACGCAGCACTCTCTCGCCCGCCAGCCACCGAGAAAAGGGTGCGCTCCGACCGGCCCCGCACCGCTCTTTCTTGGCTCATTCGAAATTACTGTCTTTCGCTCTGACATGCCTTACCTAGGGTTAGGTTAGTATGCTTGCACGTTTGTACTTTAACTTTTTTTGGCTCGGCTTCTTTCGACGCCGATGCCGGCGACGCAGCACTCTCTCGCCCGCCAGCCACCGAGAAAAGGGTGCGCTCCGACCGGCCCCGCACCGCTCTTTCATGGCTCATTCGAAATTACTGTCTTTCGCTCTGACATGCCTTACCTAGGGTTAGGTTAGTATGCTTGCACGTTTGTACTTTAACTTTTTTTGGCTCGGCTTCTTTCGACGCCGATGCCGGCGACGCAGCACTTTCTCGCCCGCCAGCCACCGAGAAAAGGGTGCGCTCCGACCGGCCCCGCACCGCTCTTTCTTGGCTCATTCGAAATTACTGTCTTTCGCTCTGACATGCCTTACCTAGGGTTAGGTTAGTATGCTTGCACGTTTGTACTTTAACTTTTTTCGGCTCGGCTTCTTTCGACGCCGATGCCGGCGACGCAGCACTCTCTCGCCCGCCAGCCACCGAGAAAAGGGTGCGCTCCGACCGGCCCCGCACCGCTCTTTCATGGCTCATTCGAAATTACTGTCTTTCGCTCTGACATGCCTTACCTAGGGTTAGGTTAGTATGCTTGCACGTTTGTACTTTAACTTTTTTTGGCTCGGCTTCTTTCGACGCCGATGCCGGCGACGCAGCACTCTCTCGCCCACCAGCCACCGAGAAAAGGGTGCGCTCCGACCGGCCCCGCACCGCTCTTTCATGGCTCATTCGAGTTTACTGTCTTTCGCTCTGACATGCCTTACCTAGGGTTAGGTTAGTATGCTTGCACGTTTGTACTTTAACTTTTTTCGGCTCGGCTTCTTTCGACGCCGATGCCGGCGACGCAGCACTCTCTCGCCCGCCAGCCACCGAGAAAAGGGTGCGCTCCGACC
>NW_027556646.1:327500-342500 GCF_964204865.1 Styela clava
GCTTGCACGTTTGTACTTTAACTTTTTTTGGCTCGGCTTCTTTCGACGCCGATGCCGGCGACGCAGCACTTTCTCGCCCGCCAGCCACCGAGAAAAGGGTGCGCTCCGACCGGCCCCGCACCGCTCTTTCTTGGCTCATTCGAAATTACTGTCTTTCGCTCTGACATGCCTTACCTAGGGTTAGGTTAGTATGCTTGCACGTTTGTACTTTAACTTTTTTCGGCTCGGCTTCTTTCGACGCCGATGCCGGCGACGCAGCACTCTCTCGCCCGCCAGCCACCGAGAAAAGGGTGCGCTCCGACCGGCCCCGCACCGCTCTTTCATGGCTCATTCGAAATTACTGTCTTTCGCTCTGACATGCCTTACCTAGGGTTAGGTTAGTATGCTTGCACGTTTGTACTTTAACTTTTTTTGGCTCGGCTTCTTTCGACGCCGATGCCGGCGACGCAGCACTCTCTCGCCCACCAGCCACCGAGAAAAGGGTGCGCTCCGACCGGCCCCGCACCGCTCTTTCATGGCTCATTCGAGTTTACTGTCTTTCGCTCTGACATGCCTTACCTAGGGTTAGGTTAGTATGCTTGCACGTTTGTACTTTAACTTTTTTCGGCTCGGCTTCTTTCGACGCCGATGCCGGCGACGCAGCACTCTCTCGCCCGCCAGCCACCGAGAAAAGGGTGCGCTCCGACCGGCCCCGCACCGCTCTTTCTTGGCTCATTCGAAATTACTGTCTTTCGCTCTGACATGCCTTACCTAGGGTTAGGTTAGTATGCTTGCACGTTTGTACTTTAACTTTTTTCGGCTCGGCTTCTTTCGACGCCGATGCCGGCGACGCAGCACTCTCTCGCCCGCCAGCCACCGAGAAAAGGGTGCGCTCCGACCGGCCCCGCACCGCTCTTTCATGGCTCATTCGAGTTTACTGTCTTTCGCTCTGACATGCCTTACCTAGGGTTAGGTTAGTATGCTTGCACGTTTGTACTTTAACTTTTTTCGGCTCGGCTTCTTTCGACGCCGATGCCGGCGACGCAGCACTTTCTCGCCCGCCAGCCACCGAGAAAAGGGTGCGCTCCGACCGGCCCCGCACCGCTCTTTCTTGGCTCATTCGAAATTACTGTCTTTCGCTCTGACATGCCTTACCTAGGGTTAGGTTAGTATGCTTGCACGTTTGTACTTTAACTTTTTTTGGCTCGGCTTCTTTCGACGCCGATGCCGGCGACGCAGCACTCTCTCGCCCACCAGCCACCGAGAAAAGGGTGCGCTCCGACCGGCCCCGCACCGCTCTTTCATGGCTCATTCGAGTTTACTGTCTTTCGCTCTGACATGCCTTACCTAGGGTTAGGTTAGTATGCTTGCACGTTTGTACTTTAACTTTTTTCGGCTCGGCTTCTTTCGACGCCGATGCCGGCGACGCAGCACTCTCTCGCCCGCCAGCCACCGAGAAAAGGGTGCGCTCCGACCGGCCCCGCACCGCTCTTTCATGGCTCATTCGAAATTACTGTCTTCCGCTCTGACATGCCTTACCTAGGGTTAGGTTAGTATGCTTGCACGTTTGTACTTTAACTTTTTTTGGCTCGGCTTCTTTCGACGCCGATGCCGGCGACGCAGCACTTTCTCGCCCGCCAACCACCGAGAAAAGGGTGCGCTCCGACCGGCCCCGCACCGCTCTTTCTTGGCTCATTCGAAATTACTGTCTTTCGCTCTGACATGCCTTACCTAGGGTTAGGTTAGTATGCTTGCACGTTTGTACTTTAACTTTTTTCGGCTCGGCTTCTTTCGACGCCGATGCCGGCGACGCAGCACTCTCTCGCCCGCCAGCCACCGAGAAAAGGGTGCGCTCCGACCGGCCCCGCACCGCTCTTTCATGGCTCATTCGAAATTACTGTCTTCCGCTCTGACATGCCTTACCTAGGGTTAGGTTAGTATGCTTGCACGTTTGTACTTTAACTTTTTTTGGCTCGGCTTCTTTCGACGCCGATGCCGGCGACGCAGCACTTTCTCGCCCGCCAGCCACCGAGAAAAGGGTGCGCTCCGACCGGCCCCGCACCGCTCTTTCTTGGCTCATTCGAAATTACTGTCTTTCGCTCTGACATGCCTTACCTAGGGTTAGGTTAGTATGCTTGCACGTTTGTACTTTAACTTTTTTCGGCTCGGCTTCTTTCGACGCCGATGCCGGCGACGCAGCACTCTCTCGCCCGCCAGCCACCGAGAAAAGGGTGCGCTCCGACCGGCCCCGCACCGCTCTTTCATGGCTCATTCGAAATTACTGTCTTTCGCTCTGACATGCCTTACCTAGGGTTAGGTTAGTATGCTTGCACGTTTGTACTTTAACTTTTTTTGGCTCGGCTTCTTTCGACGCCGATGCCGGCGACGCAGCACTCTCTCGCCCACCAGCCACCGAGAAAAGGGTGCGCTCCGACCGGCCCCGCACCGCTCTTTCATGGCTCATTCGAGTTTACTGTCTTTCGCTCTGACATGCCTTACCTAGGGTTAGGTTAGTATGCTTGCACGTTTGTACTTTAACTTTTTTCGGCTCGGCTTCTTTCGACGCCGATGCCGGCGACGCAGCACTCTCTCGCCCGCCAGCCACCGAGAAAAGGGTGCGCTCCGACCGGCCCCGCACCGCTCTTTCTTGGCTCATTCGAAATTACTGTCTTTCGCTCTGACATGCCTTACCTAGGGTTAGGTTAGTATGCTTGCACGTTTGTACTTTAACTTTTTTCGGCTCGGCTTCTTTCGACGCCGATGCCGGCGACGCAGCACTCTCTCGCCCGCCAGCCACCGAGAAAAGGGTGCGCTCCGACCGGCCCCGCACCGCTCTTTCATGGCTCATTCGAGTTTACTGTCTTTCGCTCTGACATGCCTTACCTAGGGTTAGGTTAGTATGCTTGCACGTTTGTACTTTAACTTTTTTCGGCTCGGCTTCTTTCGACGCCGATGCCGGCGACGCAGCACTTTCTCGCCCGCCAGCCACCGAGAAAAGGGTGCGCTCCGACCGGCCCCGCACCGCTCTTTCTTGGCTCATTCGAAATTACTGTCTTTCGCTCTGACATGCCTTACCTAGGGTTAGGTTAGTATGCTTGCACGTTTGTACTTTAACTTTTTTTGGCTCGGCTTCTTTCGACGCCGATGCCGGCGACGCAGCACTCTCTCGCCCACCAGCCACCGAGAAAAGGGTGCGCTCCGACCGGCCCCGCACCGCTCTTTCATGGCTCATTCGAGTTTACTGTCTTTCGCTCTGACATGCCTTACCTAGGGTTAGGTTAGTATGCTTGCACGTTTGTACTTTAACTTTTTTCGGCTCGGCTTCTTTCGACGCCGATGCCGGCGACGCAGCACTCTCTCGCCCGCCAGCCACCGAGAAAAGGGTGCGCTCCGACCGGCCCCGCACCGCTCTTTCATGGCTCATTCGAAATTACTGTCTTCCGCTCTGACATGCCTTACCTAGGGTTAGGTTAGTATGCTTGCACGTTTGTACTTTAACTTTTTTTGGCTCGGCTTCTTTCGACGCCGATGCCGGCGACGCAGCACTTTCTCGCCCGCCAACCACCGAGAAAAGGGTGCGCTCCGACCGGCCCCGCACCGCTCTTTCTTGGCTCATTCGAAATTACTGTCTTTCGCTCTGACATGCCTTACCTAGGGTTAGGTTAGTATGCTTGCACGTTTGTACTTTAACTTTTTTCGGCTCGGCTTCTTTCGACGCCGATGCCGGCGACGCAGCACTCTCTCGCCCGCCAGCCACCGAGAAAAGGGTGCGCTCCGACCGGCCCCGCACCGCTCTTTCATGGCTCATTCGAAATTACTGTCTTCCGCTCTGACATGCCTTACCTAGGGTTAGGTTAGTATGCTTGCACGTTTGTACTTTAACTTTTTTTGGCTCGGCTTCTTTCGACGCCGATGCCGGCGACGCAGCACTTTCTCGCCCGCCAGCCACCGAGAAAAGGGTGCGCTCCGACCGGCCCCGCACCGCTCTTTCTTGGCTCATTCGAAATTACTGTCTTTCGCTCTGACATGCCTTACCTAGGGTTAGGTTAGTATGCTTGCACGTTTGTACTTTAACTTTTTTCGGCTCGGCTTCTTTCGACGCCGATGCCGGCGACGCAGCACTCTCTCGCCCGCCAGCCACCGAGAAAAGGGTGCGCTCCGACCGGCCCCGCACCGCTCTTTCATGGCTCATTCGAAATTACTGTCTTTCGCTCTGACATGCCTTACCTAGGGTTAGGTTAGTATGCTTGCACGTTTGTACTTTAACTTTTTTTGGCTCGGCTTCTTTCGACGCCGATGCCGGCGACGCAGCACTCTCTCGCCCACCAGCCACCGAGAAAAGGGTGCGCTCCGACCGGCCCCGCACCGCTCTTTCATGGCTCATTCGAGTTTACTGTCTTTCGCTCTGACATGCCTTACCTAGGGTTAGGTTAGTATGCTTGCACGTTTGTACTTTAACTTTTTTCGGCTCGGCTTCTTTCGACGCCGATGCCGGCGACGCAGCACTCTCTCGCCCGCCAGCCACCGAGAAAAGGGTGCGCTCCGACCGGCCCCGCACCGCTCTTTCTTGGCTCATTCGAAATTACTGTCTTTCGCTCTGACATGCCTTACCTAGGGTTAGGTTAGTATGCTTGCACGTTTGTACTTTAACTTTTTTCGGCTCGGCTTCTTTCGACGCCGATGCCGGCGACGCAGCACTCTCTCGCCCGCCAGCCACCGAGAAAAGGGTGCGCTCCGACCGGCCCCGCACCGCTCTTTCATGGCTCATTCGAGTTTACTGTCTTTCGCTCTGACATGCCTTACCTAGGGTTAGGTTAGTATGCTTGCACGTTTGTACTTTAACTTTTTTCGGCTCGGCTTCTTTCGACGCCGATGCCGGCGACGCAGCACTTTCTCGCCCGCCAGCCACCGAGAAAAGGGTGCGCTCCGACCGGCCCCGCACCGCTCTTTCTTGGCTCATTCGAAATTACTGTCTTTCGCTCTGACATGCCTTACCTAGGGTTAGGTTAGTATGCTTGCACGTTTGTACTTTAACTTTTTTTGGCTCGGCTTCTTTCGACGCCGATGCCGGCGACGCAGCACTCTCTCGCCCACCAGCCACCGAGAAAAGGGTGCGCTCCGACCGGCCCCGCACCGCTCTTTCATGGCTCATTCGAGTTTACTGTCTTTCGCTCTGACATGCCTTACCTAGGGTTAGGTTAGTATGCTTGCACGTTTGTACTTTAACTTTTTTCGGCTCGGCTTCTTTCGACGCCGATGCCGGCGACGCAGCACTCTCTCGCCCGCCAGCCACCGAGAAAAGGGTGCGCTCCGACCGGCCCCGCACCGCTCTTTCATGGCTCATTCGAAATTACTGTCTTCCGCTCTGACATGCCTTACCTAGGGTTAGGTTAGTATGCTTGCACGTTTGTACTTTAACTTTTTTTGGCTCGGCTTCTTTCGACGCCGATGCCGGCGACGCAGCACTTTCTCGCCCGCCAACCACCGAGAAAAGGGTGCGCTCCGACCGGCCCCGCACCGCTCTTTCTTGGCTCATTCGAAATTACTGTCTTTCGCTCTGACATGCCTTACCTAGGGTTAGGTTAGTATGCTTGCACGTTTGTACTTTAACTTTTTTCGGCTCGGCTTCTTTCGACGCCGATGCCGGCGACGCAGCACTCTCTCGCCCGCCAGCCACCGAGAAAAGGGTGCGCTCCGACCGGCCCCGCACCGCTCTTTCATGGCTCATTCGAAATTACTGTCTTCCGCTCTGACATGCCTTACCTAGGGTTAGGTTAGTATGCTTGCACGTTTGTACTTTAACTTTTTTTGGCTCGGCTTCTTTCGACGCCGATGCCGGCGACGCAGCACTTTCTCGCCCGCCAGCCACCGAGAAAAGGGTGCGCTCCGACCGGCCCCGCACCGCTCTTTCTTGGCTCATTCGAAATTACTGTCTTTCGCTCTGACATGCCTTACCTAGGGTTAGGTTAGTATGCTTGCACGTTTGTACTTTAACTTTTTTCGGCTCGGCTTCTTTCGACGCCGATGCCGGCGACGCAGCACTCTCTCGCCCGCCAGCCACCGAGAAAAGGGTGCGCTCCGACCGGCCCCGCACCGCTCTTTCATGGCTCATTCGAAATTACTGTCTTTCGCTCTGACATGCCTTACCTAGGGTTAGGTTAGTATGCTTGCACGTTTGTACTTTAACTTTTTTTGGCTCGGCTTCTTTCGACGCCGATGCCGGCGACGCAGCACTCTCTCGCCCACCAGCCACCGAGAAAAGGGTGCGCTCCGACCGGCCCCGCACCGCTCTTTCATGGCTCATTCGAGTTTACTGTCTTTCGCTCTGACATGCCTTACCTAGGGTTAGGTTAGTATGCTTGCACGTTTGTACATTAACTTTTTTCGGCTCGGCTTCTTTCGACGCCGATGCCGGCGACGCAGCACTCTCTCGCCCGCCAGCCACCGAGAAAAGGGTGCGCTCCGACCGGCCCCGCACCGCTCTTTCTTGGCTCATTCGAAATTACTGTCTTTCGCTCTGACATGCCTTACCTAGGGTTAGGTTAGTATGCTTGCACGTTTGTACTTTAACTTTTTTCGGCTCGGCTTCTTTCGACGCCGATGCCGGCGACGCAGCACTCTCTCGCCCGCCAGCCACCGAGAAAAGGGTGCGCTCCGACCGGCCCCGCACCGCTCTTTCATGGCTCATTCGAGTTTACTGTCTTTCGCTCTGACATGCCTTACCTAGGGTTAGGTTAGTATGCTTGCACGTTTGTACTTTAACTTTTTTCGGCTCGGCTTCTTTCGACGCCGATGCCGGCGACGCAGCACTTTCTCGCCCGCCAGCCACCGAGAAAAGGGTGCGCTCCGACCGGCCCCGCACCGCTCTTTCTTGGCTCATTCGAAATTACTGTCTTTCGCTCTGACATGCCTTACCTAGGGTTAGGTTAGTATGCTTGCACGTTTGTACTTTAACTTTTTTTGGCTCGGCTTCTTTCGACGCCGATGCCGGCGACGCAGCACTCTCTCGCCCACCAGCCACCGAGAAAAGGGTGCGCTCCGACCGGCCCCGCACCGCTCTTTCATGGCTCATTCGAGTTTACTGTCTTTCGCTCTGACATGCCTTACCTAGGGTTAGGTTAGTATGCTTGCACGTTTGTACTTTAACTTTTTTCGGCTCGGCTTCTTTCGACGCCGATGCCGGCGACGCAGCACTCTCTCGCCCGCCAGCCACCGAGAAAAGGGTGCGCTCCGACCGGCCCCGCACCGCTCTTTCATGGCTCATTCGAAATTACTGTCTTCC
Source organism: Styela clava (assembly GCF_964204865.1). Classification (NCBI taxonomy): domain Eukaryota; kingdom Metazoa; phylum Chordata; class Ascidiacea; order Stolidobranchia; family Styelidae; genus Styela; species Styela clava. Next base: position 334,762 of record NW_027556646.1, read on the forward strand.
GCTCTGACATGCCTTACCTAGGGTTAGGTTAGTATGCTTGCACGTTTGTACTTTAACTTTTTTTGGCTCGGCTTCTTTCGACGCCGATGCCGGCGACGCAGCACTTTCTCGCCCGCCAACCACCGAGAAAAGGGTGCGCTCCGACCGGCCCCGCACCGCTCTTTCTTGGCTCATTCGAACTTACTGTCTTTCGCTCTGACATGCCTTACCTAGGGTTAGGTTAGTATGCTTGCACGTTTGTACTTTAACTTTTTTCGGCTCGGCTTCTTTCGACGCCGATGCCGGCGACGCAGCACTCTCTCGCCCGCCAGCCACCGAGAAAAGGGTGCGCTCCGACCGGCCCCGCACCGCTCTTTCATGGCTCATTCGAAATTACTGTCTTCCGCTCTGACATGCCTTACCTAGGGTTAGGTTAGTATGCTTGCACGTTTGTACTTTAACTTTTTTTGGCTCGGCTTCTTTCGACGCCGATGCCGGCGACGCAGCACTTTCTCGCCCGCCAGCCACCGAGAAAAGGGTGCGCTCCGACCGGCCCCGCACCGCTCTTTCTTGGCTCATTCGAAATTACTGTCTTTCGCTCTGACATGCCTTACCTAGGGTTAGGTTAGTATGCTTGCACGTTTGTACTTTAACTTTTTTCGGCTCGGCTTCTTTCGACGCCGATGCCGGCGACGCAGCACTCTCTCGCCCGCCAGCCACCGAGAAAAGGGTGCGCTCCGACCGGCCCCGCACCGCTCTTTCATGGCTCATTCGAAATTACTGTCTTTCGCTCTGACATGCCTTACCTAGGGTTAGGTTAGTATGCTTGCACGTTTGTACTTTAACTTTTTTTGGCTCGGCTTCTTTCGACGCCGATGCCGGCGACGCAGCACTCTCTCGCCCACCAGCCACCGAGAAAAGGGTGCGCTCCGACCGGCCCCGCACCGCTCTTTCATGGCTCATTCGAGTTTACTGTCTTTCGCTCTGACATGCCTTACCTAGGGTTAGGTTAGTATGCTTGCACGTTTGTACTTTAACTTTTTTCGGCTCGGCTTCTTTCGACGCCGATGCCGGCGACGCAGCACTCTCTCGCCCGCCAGCCACCGAGAAAAGGGTGCGCTCCGACCGGCCCCGCACCGCTCTTTCTTGGCTCATTCGAAATTACTGTCTTTCGCTCTGACATGCCTTACCTAGGGTTAGGTTAGTATGCTTGCACGTTTGTACTTTAACTTTTTTCGGCTCGGCTTCTTTCGACGCCGATGCCGGCGACGCAGCACTCTCTCGCCCGCCAGCCACCGAGAAAAGGGTGCGCTCCGACCGGCCCCGCACCGCTCTTTCATGGCTCATTCGAGTTTACTGTCTTTCGCTCTGACATGCCTTACCTAGGGTTAGGTTAGTATGCTTGCACGTTTGTACTTTAACTTTTTTCGGCTCGGCTTCTTTCGACGCCGATGCCGGCGACGCAGCACTTTCTCGCCCGCCAGCCACCGAGAAAAGGGTGCGCTCCGACCGGCCCCGCACCGCTCTTTCTTGGCTCATTCGAAATTACTGTCTTTCGCTCTGACATGCCTTACCTAGGGTTAGGTTAGTATGCTTGCACGTTTGTACTTTAACTTTTTTCGGCTCGGCTTCTTTCGACGCCGATGCCGGCGACGCAGCACTCTCTCGCCCGCCAGCCACCGAGAAAAGGGTGCGCTCCGACCGGCCCCGCACCGCTCTTTCTTGGCTCATTCGAAATTACTGTCTTTCGCTCTGACATGCCTTACCTAGGGTTAGGTTAGTATGCTTGCACGTTTGTACTTTAACTTTTTTTGGCTCGGCTTCTTTCGACGCCGATGCCGGCGACGCAGCACTCTCTCGCCCGCCAGCCACCGAGAAAAGGGTGCGCTCCGACCGGCCCCGCACCGCTCTTTCATGGCTCATTCGAAATTACTGTCTTTCGCTCTGACATGCCTTACCTAGGGTTAGGTTAGTATGCTTGCACGTTTGTACTTTAACTTTTTTTGGCTCGGCTTCTTTCGACGCCGATGCCGGCGACGCAGCACTTTCTCGCCCGCCAGCCACCGAGAAAAGGGTGCGCTCCGACCGGCCCCGCACCGCTCTTTCTTGGCTCATTCGAAATTACTGTCTTTCGCTCTGACATGCCTTACCTAGGGTTAGGTTAGTATGCTTGCACGTTTGTACTTTAACTTTTTTCGGCTCGGCTTCTTTCGACGCCGATGCCGGCGACGCAGCACTCTCTCGCCCGCCAGCCACCGAGAAAAGGGTGCGCTCCGACCGGCCCCGCACCGCTCTTTCATGGCTCATTCGAAATTACTGTCTTCCGCTCTGACATGCCTTACCTAGGGTTAGGTTAGTATGCTTGCACGTTTGTACTTTAACTTTTTTTGGCTCGGCTTCTTTCGACGCCGATGCCGGCGACGCAGCACTTTCTCGCCCGCCAACCACCGAGAAAAGGGTGCGCTCCGACCGGCCCCGCACCGCTCTTTCTTGGCTCATTCGAAATTACTGTCTTTCGCTCTGACATGCCTTACCTAGGGTTAGGTTAGTATGCTTGCACGTTTGTACTTTAACTTTTTTCGGCTCGGCTTCTTTCGACGCCGATGCCGGCGACGCAGCACTCTCTCGCCCGCCAGCCACCGAGAAAAGGGTGCGCTCCGACCGGCCCCGCACCGCTCTTTCATGGCTCATTCGAAATTACTGTCTTCCGCTCTGACATGCCTTACCTAGGGTTAGGTTAGTATGCTTGCACGTTTGTACTTTAACTTTTTTTGGCTCGGCTTCTTTCGACGCCGATGCCGGCGACGCAGCACTTTCTCGCCCGCCAGCCACCGAGAAAAGGGTGCGCTCCGACCGGCCCCGCACCGCTCTTTCATGGCTCATTCGAAATTACTGTCTTTCGCTCTGACATGCCTTACCTAGGGTTAGGTTAGTATGCTTGCACGTTTGTACTTTAACTTTTTTTGGCTCGGCTTCTTTCGACGCCGATGCCGGCGACGCAGCACTTTCTCGCCCGCCAGCCACCGAGAAAAGGGTGCGCTCCGACCGGCCCCGCACCGCTCTTTCTTGGCTCATTCGAAATTACTGTCTTTCGCTCTGACATGCCTTACCTAGGGTTAGGTTAGTATGCTTGCACGTTTGTACTTTAACTTTTTTCGGCTCGGCTTCTTTCGACGCCGATGCCGGCGACGCAGCACTCTCTCGCCCGCCAGCCACCGAGAAAAGGGTGCGCTCCGACCGGCCCCGCACCGCTCTTTCATGGCTCATTCGAAATTACTGTCTTTCGCTCTGACATGCCTTACCTAGGGTTAGGTTAGTATGCTTGCACGTTTGTACTTTAACTTTTTTTGGCTCGGCTTCTTTCGACGCCGATGCCGGCGACGCAGCACTCTCTCGCCCACCAGCCACCGAGAAAAGGGTGCGCTCCGACCGGCCCCGCACCGCTCTTTCATGGCTCATTAGAGTTTACTGTCTTTCGCTCTGACATGCCTTACCTAGGGTTAGGTTAGTATGCTTGCACGTTTGTACTTTAACTTTTTTCGGCTCGGCTTCTTTCGACGCCGATGCCGGCGACGCAGCACTCTCTCGCCCGCCAGCCACCGAGAAAAGGGTGCGCTCCGACCGGCCCCGCACCGCTCTTTCTTGGCTCATTCGAAATTACTGTCTTTCGCTCTGACATGCCTTACCTAGGGTTAGGTTAGTATGCTTGCACGTTTGTACTTTAACTTTTTTCGGCTCGGCTTCTTTCGACGCCGATGCCGGCGACGCAGCACTCTCTCGCCCGCCAGCCACCGAGAAAAGGGTGCGCTCCGACCGGCCCCGCACCGCTCTTTCATGGCTCATTCGAGTTTACTGTCTTTCGCTCTGACATGCCTTACCTAGGGTTAGGTTAGTATGCTTGCACGTTTGTACTTTAACTTTTTTCGGCTCGGCTTCTTTCGACGCCGATGCCGGCGACGCAGCACTTTCTCGCCCGCCAGCCACCGAGAAAAGGGTGCGCTCCGACCGGCCCCGCACCGCTCTTTCTTGGCTCATTCGAAATTACTGTCTTTCGCTCTGACATGCCTTACCTAGGGTTAGGTTAGTATGCTTGCACGTTTGTACTTTAACTTTTTTCGGCTCGGCTTCTTTCGACGCCGATGCCGGCGACGCAGCACTTTCTCGCCCGCCAGCCACCGAGAAAAGGGTGCGCTCCGACCGGCCCCGCACCGCTCTTTCTTGGCTCATTCGAAATTACTGTCTTTCGCTCTGACATGCCTTACCTAGGGTTAGGTTAGTATGCTTGCACGTTTGTACTTTAACTTTTTTTGGCTCGGCTTCTTTCGACGCCGATGCCGGCGACGCAGCACTCTCTCGCCCACCAGCCACCGAGAAAAGGGTGCGCTCCGACCGGCCCCGCACCGCTCTTTCATGGCTCATTCGAGTTTACTGTCTTTCGCTCTGACATGCCTTACCTAGGGTTAGGTTAGTATGCTTGCACGTTTGTACTTTAACTTTTTTCGGCTCGGCTTCTTTCGACGCCGATGCCGGCGACGCAGCACTCTCTCGCCCGCCAGCCACCGAGAAAAGGGTGCGCTCCGACCGGCCCCGCACCGCTCTTTCATGGCTCATTCGAAATTACTGTCTTCCGCTCTGACATGCCTTACCTAGGGTTAGGTTAGTATGCTTGCACGTTTGTACTTTAACTTTTTTTGGCTCGGCTTCTTTCGACGCCGATGCCGGCGACGCAGCACTTTCTCGCCCGCCAGCCACCGAGAAAAGGGTGCGCTCCGACCGGCCCCGCACCGCTCTTTCTTGGCTCATTCGAAATTACTGTCTTTCGCTCTGACATGCCTTACCTAGGGTTAGGTTAGTATGCTTGCACGTTTGTACTTTAACTTTTTTTGGCTCGGCTTCTTTCGACGCCGATGCCGGCGACGCAGCACTCTCTCGCCCGCCAGCCACCGAGAAAAGGGTGCGCTCCGACCGGCCCCGCACCGCTCTTTCATGGCTCATTCGAAATTACTGTCTTTCGCTCTGACATGCCTTACCTAGGGTTAGGTTAGTATGCTTGCACGTTTGTACTTTAACTTTTTTTGGCTCGGCTTCTTTCGACGCCGATGCCGGCGACGCAGCACTTTCTCGCCCGCCAGCCACCGAGAAAAGGGTGCGCTCCGACCGGCCCCGCACCGCTCTTTCTTGGCTCATTCGAAATTACTGTCTTTCGCTCTGACATGCCTTACCTAGGGTTAGGTTAGTATGCTTGCACGTTTGTACTTTAACTTTTTTCGGCTCGGCTTCTTTCGACGCCGATGCCGGCGACGCAGCACTCTCTCGCCCGCCAGCCACCGAGAAAAGGGTGCGCTCCGACCGGCCCCGCACCGCTCTTTCATGGCTCATTCGAAATTACTGTCTTTCGCTCTGACATGCCTTACCTAGGGTTAGGTTAGTATGCTTGCACGTTTGTACTTTAACTTTTTTTGGCTCGGCTTCTTTCGACGCCGATGCCGGCGACGCAGCACTCTCTCGCCCACCAGCCACCGAGAAAAGGGTGCGCTCCGACCGGCCCCGCACCGCTCTTTCATGGCTCATTCGAGTTTACTGTCTTTCGCTCTGACATGCCTTACCTAGGGTTAGGTTAGTATGCTTGCACGTTTGTACTTTAACTTTTTTCGGCTCGGCTTCTTTCGACGCCGATGCCGGCGACGCAGCACTCTCTCGCCCGCCAGCCACCGAGAAAAGGGTGCGCTCCGACCGGCCCCGCACCGCTCTTTCTTGGCTCATTCGAAATTACTGTCTTTCGCTCTGACATGCCTTACCTAGGGTTAGGTTAGTATGCTTGCACGTTTGTACTTTAACTTTTTTCGGCTCGGCTTCTTTCGACGCCGATGCCGGCGACGCAGCACTCTCTCGCCCGCCAGCCACCGAGAAAAGGGTGCGCTCCGACCGGCCCCGCACCGCTCTTTCATGGCTCATTCGAGTTTACTGTCTTTCGCTCTGACATGCCTTACCTAGGGTTAGGTTAGTATGCTTGCACGTTTGTACTTTAACTTTTTTCGGCTCGGCTTCTTTCGACGCCGATGCCGGCGACGCAGCACTTTCTCGCCCGCCAGCCACCGAGAAAAGGGTGCGCTCCGACCGGCCCCGCACCGCTCTTTCTTGGCTCATTCGAAATTACTGTCTTTCGCTCTGACATGCCTTACCTAGGGTTAGGTTAGTATGCTTGCACGTTTGTACTTTAACTTTTTTCGGCTCGGCTTCTTTCGACGCCGATGCCGGCGACGCAGCACTTTCTCGCCCGCCAGCCACCGAGAAAAGGGTGCGCTCCGACCGGCCCCGCACCGCTCTTTCTTGGCTCATTCGAAATTACTGTCTTTCGCTCTGACATGCCTTACCTAGGGTTAGGTTAGTATGCTTGCACGTTTGTACTTTAACTTTTTTTGGCTCGGCTTCTTTCGACGCCGATGCCGGCGACGCAGCACTCTCTCGCCCACCAGCCACCGAGAAAAGGGTGCGCTCCGACCGGCCCCGCACCGCTCTTTCATGGCTCATTCGAGTTTACTGTCTTTCGCTCTGACATGCCTTACCTAGGGTTAGGTTAGTATGCTTGCACGTTTGTACTTTAACTTTTTTCGGCTCGGCTTCTTTCGACGCCGATGCCGGCGACGCAGCACTCTCTCGCCCGCCAGCCACCGAGAAAAGGGTGCGCTCCGACCGGCCCCGCACCGCTCTTTCATGGCTCATTCGAAATTACTGTCTTCCGCTCTGACATGCCTTACCTAGGGTTAGGTTAGTATGCTTGCACGTTTGTACTTTAACTTTTTTTGGCTCGGCTTCTTTCGACGCCGATGCCGGCGACGCAGCACTTTCTCGCCCGCCAGCCACCGAGAAAAGGGTGCGCTCCGACCGGCCCCGCACCGCTCTTTCTTGGCTCATTCGAAATTACTGTCTTTCGCTCTGACATGCCTTACCTAGGGTTAGGTTAGTATGCTTGCACGTTTGTACTTTAACTTTTTTCGGCTCGGCTTCTTTCGACGCCGATGCCGGCGACGCAGCACTCTCTCGCCCGCCAGCCACCGAGAAAAGGGTGCGCTCCGACCGGCCCCGCACCGCTCTTTCATGGCTCATTCGAAATTACTGTCTTTCGCTCTGACATGCCTTACCTAGGGTTAGGTTAGTATGCTTGCACGTTTGTACTTTAACTTTTTTTGGCTCGGCTTCTTTCGACGCCGATGCCGGCGACGCAGCACTCTCTCGCCCACCAGCCACCGAGAAAAGGGTGCGCTCCGACCGGCCCCGCACCGCTCTTTCATGGCTCATTCGAGTTTACTGTCTTTCGCTCTGACATGCCTTACCTAGGGTTAGGTTAGTATGCTTGCACGTTTGTACTTTAACTTTTTTTGGCTCGGCTTCTTTCGACGCCGATGCCGGCGACGCAGCACTTTCTCGCCCGCCAACCACCGAGAAAAGGGTGCGCTCCGACCGGCCCCGCACCGCTCTTTCTTGGCTCATTCGAAATTACTGTCTTTCGCTCTGACATGCCTTACCTAGGGTTAGGTTAGTATGCTTGCACGTTTGTACTTTAACTTTTTTCGGCTCGGCTTCTTTCGACGCCGATGCCGGCGACGCAGCACTCTCTCGCCCGCCAGCCACCGAGAAAAGGGTGCGCTCCGACCGGCCCCGCACCGCTCTTTCATGGCTCATTCGAAATTACTGTCTTCCGCTCTGACATGCCTTACCTAGGGTTAGGTTAGTATGCTTGCACGTTTGTACTTTAACTT